>NC_056725.1:1483434330-1483524330 GCF_019279795.1 Protopterus annectens | reverse complement strand
TGCATATGAACCCAATGACTACTATTACAGTAACTGGACAAGACTGACCGAAGAGGATCAGTAATACTAGATTGCATTGGCTGGACAGAACATGCTCGGTCACAGCAAATATTTGAAGTCAGACTTCCACCCTTGTCTCAGATATTTGGTTAAGGTAGATCTGCTGTTGGCAGAGCTTTATTTGACATAGATCTATTTATTCTCAGCTCATGCTGATTTGATTGGCTCTCTGGAACACTACATTCAGGTTGACACTCACCATAATCCAATTGGATATGTCTCCTATTTCATCCAACCATGGTAGTATCTCTTGTTTTTCATCATAAATAATCAAGGAACAGTAGTTTCCTGGGGTCTATATTAGATAATCGAAGTTTCAGTATTTCGAACACCATATGGTCGACACCATATGATCAAAATACTGAAACTCTGAAAATTTAATAAAAAAAAAAAAACAAAAAAAAAAAAAACAAAAGTAAGTGCTTTAGCAGGGAGGACAAGCCCAACTGCACCCCCAACACCCCCTGCTATTTAAATATACCAACTCCGAGATCGCACTTTAACAGAGTATGGTGCGGAAAGGGAAGCTTTCCCTTTCCTACGCTGTAGCACGATCTCGGAGTTGGTATATTTAAGTAGCGGGGGGTATGCGGGGTTGCAAGTGGGCTTGCTCCCCTGCTTAAACCCTTTTAGTTTACTTTTCTTTGTTTTTTTTTTTTTTTTACATTGTTTGATGTTTTGCAACTTCGATCACTAGTGATCGATGTCTAGTGATTCGAAGTTGTAAAACTTCAACAATGTAATATAGACCCATTTCCTGCACTGCAATGCCTGTTGTGTTGCAATTTTTTTCTCTCTCTGTCTGACTTTAAATGGACAGCTTGTCCTGATTGGAGGATAGGTAGTGACTGCGTAGAATGACATCAGTCATAAAATTGTTTTTTACAAAACTCTGGCTTTCTTATCACTTTGATTGACAGCTTTGTATTGAATTACTTTAAGCTCAAGTTTTGACTCTAATATTGGCATGTCATTTTTTTCTAGGCATAAACTACGAAAGGCTTACTCTGGTGGCACTATATGGATATATGCATTATGCCATAAGAGTTTATAGGGATCTGCTTGTTTGAATATCTTATTGGTGGTTTGTACTGCTCTTTCAGCTTCATCATTTCACTATGGATAGTGAAGACTCGATAGAATATGGATGAAACCACAGTCAGCAACAAATTGTTGATACATACACAACATAACCTGTGTACCATTGTTTGTAACTAGTTCAATAGAAATACCATACCTTGAGAACATTACTTTGAATCTGGCTATTATTTTGGCTAGTTGTGGTTGGTACATGGATTATTTCAATGTTATGAGAGTAACAGTCTGCCATTATGAGGTATTTTTCCTTCATGTTCTTATAACTCAGCAACTACCTTTCACCATGGATCTTGTAGTAAAAGGTGTTGACATAAGTGACTCTCATCTCTGTAATGGTTTGTGCACAATGCAGAATGAACACTTGGACACCAGGTTTACAATGTCTTAATTGATGTTTGGCCACAGCATTGATATTTTTGCTCTTTCACAGCATTTGATAAGATTGTCATGTCCTTTGTGCATTTGACAGAGTTCTGCTGCTTGCTGAAATGAGAGTATCACAACTCCCTCTTGATATAACAACAAGCCATCATATTCTGATAATGGACCACCAGCTGTAAAGTAGTTATGCATATGCTGTTTGGCTTGAGTTCAGTCATTTGGCTATCCATTTTTGCACATACTAGATAGCTTGTGAACCTCAGTCATTTTGGGTATCTTAAAACAAAACTAGCAGAAGACAGCAAAACCAGAAACTCAAATAAAAAAGCTGTCCAAGCTACAGGAAACGGCTAATAAAATAATTTATTTTAAAGTAATCAACACACAAATGCTTTCACCCTGGTACAATGCAGGGCTTTTTCAAGTGAAAATAACCAAACACCATAATCATTCATTTAAATACCCCAGTACATAAAAAAGCGCCAAAATATCTTAGAGCAGTACATACCCCACACATTTAAAATACTATCAAATCAACATTACTAGCTTTTCCTAAAAAGGTCTATAATACATATTTGATTTTGGGTAGCTTGCTTAAACTTGTCTAGTCTCTTGTTAGACACTGGTCTAGTCATCATTATGCTCTGCACATAGGTGACAGTGTCTTCTTTGGTATCAGATAATAGTGAATCATGCATAGGATTTCTGGATAAGACATCTGCAACAATTACTTTTTTTCCATGGCACAAGTATTGCTCTGGAATTGAACCTCCTTAGTCTCATTAAGTCTTTGGCTCCTCAGTGGTACTTTGTCTAGGTCATGTGACTTCATTAATTGCACCAAAAGCTTCTGATCGGTCAGGATCAGGGCATTCCTGAGCTCTAATAGGCATCTGGAGAATCTTGCACAGACCCAGACACTTGAAATCACTTCATTTTCAATCTATAAATATTGTTTTAGCATAAGTTTGCAATCTGGAGTAAGAGGTAACAGGACATAACATTTGTTCAGGGTAACCATTTTAAACTTCACGACCTGCTAGAGCAAGTCCTAAAATATGGAGACTGAGTGGCTGAAAGAATGGACTAATGGACTTACATATATGAAGTCCAAGATGGCCATTTCTCTCAATATTCCCTTTTTTTGAAGGTATGGTGATCTCAGAGTTGGTATAAATATATATATATATATATATATATATATATATACATATATATATGGGTTCATGTTAGATCAATGAAAATCCACATCCCTGACAACTAGCTCACCGAGACGAGATCACCGACAGCACACATTCCTGACAATGGTGAGTAGTGCGGAATGGGATGTATTCCCATTTCCGCAATGCGGTGCGATCCTGGAGTTAGTATATTTAAGTAGCAGGGGTGCAGGGGGGCTTTCCCCCCTGCTATACATGTATCTTTTTATTTTTTAAGTGTATTATGGACACGGGAATAGATTCCATTCTGTAATACATATACTTATCTTTGTCGGGGATGTGTGGCATTGGCGATCTCATCTCAGTGATCCGGTCGTCGGGGATGATTTTCGTTGATCTAACATGAACCCATATATATATATATATACATGTCTATATATCTATATATCTAGATATATATATATATATATATATATATATATATATATATATATATATATATATATATATATATATATATATATATATATATATATATATAGGTTCAGGGGGTGTGGAGGGTTTGCTCCCCACATCAGGGATGCAGGGAGCTTGCCCCCTGCAATAAAGAAGTTTAAAGGAGAAATGTAATGTTTGATATTCACTCTTCTCCCATAGTTTCAGTCTTTTTTTTGGTTTGCTGGCACTCAGAATTTTAGTAAGGAGTCATTATTCAGCTCCTTGAAGTAATGCTGCATGTAGGCCTTAGCTGTTATCATCTGCACTCACTCTTGTTATTTTACTGACATCATAATATATCAGCTATTGGGATGTAGTTAGCACGTCTTTTACTTTACTGAATGCTTACACTTGAGCATGTTTCCACGACCATGGCTAATCTTTCTTTAACATGATGATTACGAGATAAAGCCCTGTTAAAGAGATCTGGTATAAACCTGCAAAAGTAGTTAATTAGGGTCTATATTAAATTAGTGAACGCTTAGAAAAGCGAATGCTAATTCATCGACCCCTTTTATGCAAAAGCTTAAAAGCTCGAACACCCTGAACAGTAATTTTTTTCCCTGGGAAAAAATTTGCTGTTCCGAGAAACACACACACAACACAAGCACACCAAAAAAACAGCAGTCCACACACATACACTTAAAATCCTACATCTACCCTACACTAAACTGTACATACACTACTATCTATCTACTTACCTTAACCCAAACTCTAACTCTAAGGTCCATCATTATCACACACTCACCTGACCCACGCCCTAATCCTAACTCACCTACCCCGCCCTAACCCTAATGTCTGTCACTATCACACACTCCCTTCACCCGCACCCTAACCCTAACTCACCTACCCGCACCCTAACCCTAACGTCCGCACAGTTGCACACTTACCTGAACCCGACCCGTAACTTTCCACCACAGTGCTGAAAATAGCAAAGCCACAGAAACGGCCAACTGAATTCTTTCCCTACGAAAAAATTCGGTGTTCTGCAGCTTCACTATTTTCAGAGTTCGCTGTTTTGGGGTCGATATTAGAACATTCGATGTTTTAAAACTTTGATGTTCTAATATAGACCCGTTAATTATGCCTAGAACTTGCCTTAGCTCAGTCACATAAGAAGATTTTGAACTTGAGTTTTGCTCTGACTGTGCTACTATTTGGTTTGATTACACTAGTGCTTATAGTGTGCCCAAAGTCCTGGGTCTCTGCCTTACTAAGCAGCAATATAACAACTCCAACGTCAAAAAATACTTTATTGCAAGGCAAAGCTTTCAGGTAAACCAGCCTTCTTCAGTGCTAATACTCTACACAAACATTAAACACTTTAAATAAGAGCATTTAGGAGTCATATGACCACAGCCAGCCTATCACGACCCAACTAATTACAAAAAAACAATAAAACTATAAAGCAGTAAAAACGCAAAGCCTATAAAAATAAGCTAAATTTTAAAGATTTTGTTGCTGTTTTCTTACTAACACAGGTTTAATACTCACAGAATTATTGAGACCATGTTTAGAATCTGTCCGCAGTCTTAAAATCCACTCATATCCTTTGTTCTGCAGAAGAGCATCACCCCCTCTGGTCACTTTGGTTACTACATCTATAACCCTAAACCTAAAGCAATGCTCTAAACCACTGCTCATAACATAGGTTCATAGGTTCATAGGTTCATACTAGGCTATCTGCCCGAGGGCATTTATAAGCCTAGCCCATTGTTTTGTGGCTTACGCCACCCCTTTAGTATGGGGAACTATACCCATTATTTTGCTGTGCCTCTGTCGAGCAGTGACACTGAGGTAATTCCTGGGGTATATCTGCGATCTCCCATCCATTGGTCAAGATTTCTCTTGAACAAGGCCAGCGAGGTGCTCTGCCTCACATGTACCGGGATTTTGTTCCACAGCATAGGGAGTCTTTGGGTGATGAATCTATCCCTCCAGCACGTCCTATTAATAGCCGTGTCGAGGTTTAAGTCTCCCGCCTTGTGGCTCTGATGGATCTAGATTTTTGAGGTGAAGCATATTCATCAAATCTGGGTTTGACATGGCCTTGTATGTTAGGCAAAGGTCACCTCTGAGCAAGCGTGGCGACTGAATAGAGCTGGAGTTCTTTCAGTCGGGCAGCATAGGACAGATTTTTGAGACCCTTTATCCTTTTGGTGAGGAACTTTTGTGGCCTCTCCAGCTGCTGCAAGTGTCGGGTCAGATACATTCCGAATGGGGCATTGTACTCAATCATTGGTCTGATGAGTGATGAGTAAAGGGAGACTATGACCTCCCTTGATCTAGATGAGAATCCCTTCATGATAAGGTGGGCAATGTAGAAGGACTTCCTAACTACTTTAGCTACATGGGTGTCGAATGACAGACTACTATCAACCTGGGTCCCCAGGTCCCTGATAACTTCTTCTGTGCTCAGTGGATTGCCACCTATTTGGTAGCTAGGGGTAACCTTGTTTTTCCCGAAGGGTATGACTATGCATTTTTGGCATTTAACTTTAGGCCGTGGCTCTGGCACCAGTTATCCGCTTCTGTGAGACCCTTCTGAAGGATATCTGTGTCAGATGTGTTTTCTACTATGGCGCCCAGTTTGCAGTCATCTGCAAACTTTGTCAGCCATAACCCTCCTGTGTTTGCTTGTACTTGGAAAAGTAGATGCCAAACAAGAGTGGGCCCAGGACTGAGCCCTGTGGGACACCACTTGTGACAGGCTTTGAGTCTGACATGGCGCCAGCAACTCTGACCCTGTGGGTTCTGTCACTCAGCCAGTTTGCAACCCATCTTGTGATGTATGGGTTAACATTTAAGCTGATGAGTTTTTCAATGATACCCGAGTGGGGTATTGTATCGAAGGCCTTAGCCAGATCGAGGTAGGCTGTATGGACTGCCTTTCCCTCATCAATGGCTTTGGTGACTGTTTGAAAAAGTCAACCAAGTTTAAAAGGCATGATCTGCCTTTGACAAAGCCAAACTGGGTTGGATCCAAAGTCTGCAAATTCCCTATGTCTTTATTTATGAGGTCCATTATGATCCTCTCCATGGCTTTGCAGATAAGGCTTGTCAAGCTAATGGGCCGGTAATTTCCAGGGTCTGTGGAGGCACCGCCTTTGTGAAGTGGGACCACAGTTGCAGTGCGCCACTCCCTGGGTACGTATCCAGAGGTAAGACTTTGATTAAACAGCTGTCCTAGCTGTGGGTTTAATTCCTCATTGAGTTCGTGGAGCACACAGCCGGGGACACCATCGGGTCCCATGGATGCTGTGTTCTTTGCTTTGGAGAGAGCAGTTCTCACATGGGCTGTGGAGATGTTTGGGGGGCTGCACTCATTTGGTAAAGATATCTCTTCTTTTGGGGGAGGGGAAGTTTGCACTGAACCTGTCAGCCAGTATGTTGGCAATGTCTGTAGGATCAGTAATCTTCACATCATTTTGAACTAGTTCTGAGCATATCTGTGAGTTTCCTCCTAGGTTTCTAACATAGCTAAAGAAGGCCTTATGATTGTCTTTTGAGTCTTTAGCTATTTTTCTCTCGAAATTTGCTTTGGATGATTTTATGAGAGCTCTTAGTTTTTACTTATAGTGATCAAGGGTGTCTTACCTTTTAAGGATTTTGCTCTATCTTGTAGTAGCTTCCTCCTTTTGTTGTAGAGTTTGTTTATGGCTGGGGTCCACCAGACTGGACGCTTGCCTTTGGTACAAAGAGTCTTTGTTTTGCTTGGGATTGCCTTATCCATGCAGTCCTGCAGGTGCTGGTAGAAGGCGTTTGTAAGTGATTCAGCGGCTTGAGTATTGTTTTCCATGGCTCGGGGCCTGAAAGGAGACCACACTAGTCTTTAGAAGTGTGAAGTCGGCTTTTGAGAAGTTCTTTACTGTGGTCTTTTTATTTCAGGTGGGGGTGGGATGAGGACCTCCAGCGAGATTAGTTTGTGATCTGATCTCACCAGTGAGGGGTATACTTCCGGTGTTGAACATTGTGCTCCCATGTTCGTGATGATGAGATCAAGTATGTTATCTCCTCTTGTGGGGATGGTGACTAGTTGTTCCATGGCATTTGAGTTTATGAATTCCAGGAACTTTTGGGCTAGGGTGTTTGGGCTTGAGTAGTGTTCCCAGTCTATATTAGGGTAATTGAAGTCACCTTACTCAAAGCATTTTTTTCACTTTTCCTCCAGATGTCAGACTTATGTTCAATGATTTGTTCTTTTTTTAAACAGGAGTTTAAGATTTAAAGTACTTACAAATATTTTTAAATCAGTTAAAGCTGCCACTACATCATCCGATGCACTAGGGATAAATTTTAGACCCTTCTCCAACAAAGACTCATGCTTCTGTTAACACCAAGTCAGTTAAGTTCAAAATACCTCTATTCAAGTCCATCAGCATCGTGATGCTTTGTTGTGATATGCAGGATTGCTGTTCTTTCTCTTCACTCCGTTTGGGACTTGTCTTTGCAATGAATGTCCCTGTGATGAATTCTTCTGCTGTATCGCCACTTTGTCTGATACATTTAACTGAAAATGCATTTGTGTACAAGAAAGAATTATATTCAAAGCTATTTGTTGCTCAGAGCGCAATCCTGATGTCATCACGGCTCCTACCAGTTCACTGTTGGCATTTTCAGCCCCTGTACTCAACTGGGAAACAGACGATGTGGAAGGAAAGGGCGGGATTTGTTTTTGATTATCCTGTTGCAGAGGTTGCTGAGGCAAAACAGCTTTCTCATTAGTTGTTCTAGTCAAGTCATTCACTGGAAAGTCATCCGACTGGCACATTGGCCCATTTTGATATATGGGCAGCTTATTTTGAGTGTCAGTCTTGGGCCAAGAGGAAATATGGCCCATTTTGAAGTCATTAATATCTCTTAGAAGCTTACACCTCTTTGCAGCTTCAAGTTTGTCATCCAACAGTTGTAACCTGTCTAGCATTTTCTGATACAAGTCAATTAAGCTAGAAAATCAGGGCATATGTAACAACTCACTTTCTAACTTAATGATTTCTTCTTTCAAGGTCTTTTTCAGTACCAATAAAAAAATAATTCATTAATGACATATAGTCCAAGCTTAGTTTTAGACTGAGTTGCTGCCATTGTTTTTATAGCTCTGGATAGGCATTAGCATAAGAGGGCATTTTAGGAATACGGAGGCCAGGTGGAACGACCCCCAACTCCAGATAAGCCTTACTAAAGCAGCATTTGCATTGATTTAGCTTTAAACCAGAATTTATAACTGTCTGCATCATTGTCTCTAGTCTTGAATTTGTGTTTCTTTATCAGGACTGAAAACCAGGATGCCATTCACAACAACAACACCAACAACAAGACCATTGAGGAAATCCATAATTTTATACTGGTAGATTTCAGGTACTGAGGTTTTACCAAATGGCTACCATTTAATGAAGAACCTTCCCATGAGGCAATGAATCTTGTTAGCTACTGACTTTGCCTAAAGATAAGTGCCAAAATCCACAGGAAGCATCTAGTATGGAAAACACACTAGCATTAACAAGACAGGGTGCTATTCTAGTGTAAATGAACTTTTCATGCGCGACTGGAAGACTGCTTCACTCAGATTTTTAAAATCAATATTTGAACTTAAACATTTTTTACAATCAGTGGAACAATAGGAGCTGACCTCGTATTCAGTCTAGTTGCATATTCAATAAAGCCAAGGCTTTGCAGACGATTATGCTTTGCTTCTACATTAGACAGTATAGGAAGTGGCACTCTCTTGGGTGTGGGCAATTTATATGGAACAGTATTTGAGTTTAGTTTAATTTTTACTGGTTTAAAATTAAGTAGGCCAGCTTTACCAAACACATCTAGACTGGCTTCATTAATTTTGGCAATGAAGCCTATTTCACACGCTGCAGTTCTGCTGAACAGATTCTTTATGTCAAACGCATAAACCCAAAACACAAACGTGTGCCCCTTCCACTCTGACATGGTTAGAAATCAACCAATACACTTGAGTTTGTCTGCAGCGCTATGAATTTTAGTCTCTGCTTAATGCAATTGCAGATTCTTTGAGTAGCTACTAGATGTATCATTTGCTATTGCAGTAACATCAGCCTCTATATCAATCATGAGTCACTAAGTTCCATGAACAGGAATTTTAACTTGCCTCTCTGCTTCTACATGTGACAAAGTAGTGAGTGAACCCAGAAACAACGCTTTCTGCATATCATTTTTAGGTTCATTTTCAGAAGCAATCTCATTATAATTAGCTTTGTATTGCAAACAACAGCAACATGTACCAATTTCTTGCATCCTGTACACTTCCTGTCACATGCAGCAGACTGCTCTAACTCATTAGATTAATGCCCACACCTAGTGCATTTGTCTAGCTTACGTTCACTCACCTTCTCATGTATTCGTTTAGTTTACTCATAATCATGCCTCTTTTTAAAAATTCCCTTTATTTTACATTTTACCTCACATACATATTTGATGTATTTTAATTAGCATTTAGCCTTTTAACTAGTTCTTCCTCTCTGGTGATTTGTATTGCTTTATCTAAAGTAAGATTTACTTCAAGTTGTTAATTTTGTGGCACGTCCACAACTGCCAGCACATTTATAATTCTGTCTCTTATTTGGTCATCTTTTGTACCACTAAACCCACAGTTTTCTGCCAATATGTACAGTCATCTCACAAAAGCTTCATCAAGTGTACCCTTTACTTGCACATGTATGAGTAAGCATGCTCTTTCATGTATTATATTCCTTTTTTGCACAAAATTTTCACTGTGTTTACTAATCACTGACTGCAACATTCTGGCCCTATGAGAATGTAAACAGCTATTTATGACCTCCACTTCATGTCCCATAGGCTAGAAAATGGTATTCACCCTGGATTTAATGCATTTGTTTTGTTACCACATGAAGTTAAGCAAATTTCTGTCTCTAGGCAGGCAAACCACAAGGTTTTGAGAAGTCACATGGATCCACTGGGCTAAAGTTCATCATCACTGAGGAAAATTCAACTATTTTCTGAAATAATCTAATTTGGTAAAGTTAGACTTTTGATGTAAAACAGCCTTTTATCAGTAAAATATTTGGCTGTGTACTTTTGGATTGACTCCAGGAGATGTTTTGCAGTTTTGTAACTGCTAAGGTGTTTTTTACGTTTGGTTCATCAAAAAGACTCATTTCCGACAGTAAGTCAGAATGCACACTATGGTTATCCAGCGATTTTCTTTTGCAGCCTTAAAAATGAGAAGATACCCCATTTGTCTGCATAAATAGCTGACTTTTATTTAAAAGAACATAGCAGGTCAACAGGAGCAATGTCAACACATCTCACATCCAACTGAATGAAGCTTGGGAACATGGTAAATGTACAATAGTCTTAAAATGGCTACATGTACACGCACACACATGCACACACATACACATTAAAGCATATGCACAATAACACACAAATATACACAAATACAAACATATACTCAGAAACACACACATATATATATATATATATATATATATATATATATATATATATATATGTATATATGGGTCTACTTCATATGACCTAAATTTCATTTGACTGAAATTCATTTGGCTGAGACCAAAACATTGAAATTTCAAAAGACTGAAAACTCATTTGACTGAAACTCATAACACTGACACATTAAAGTAAAAGGTATATGCCCTTTTCCCCACGGTAGTGCGATCCTGGAGTTAGTATATACAGTTTATACATTTTAAACCATACACATGGATATTTATAACTGCAATGAATAACTCTTTGCAGAAATCAATATTTACTTAAACTATGTGGGGGGCTGTATCCCCCGCCCAACTATATATACTAACTCCAGGATCGCACTACAGTGGGGAAAAGGGCATATACCTTTACTTTAATGTGTCAGTGTTATGAGTTTCAGTCAAATGAGTTTTAAGTGTTTTGAACTTTTGGTGTTTTGGTCTCAATCAAATGAATTTCAGTCAAATGAAATTTAGGTCATACATGAGCGGACAGGTGATTCGCTGTGGTGACCCCTAACCAGGAAAAGCCGAAAAGGAATGGGCTTCCTGAAGAAATAGCAGACGACAAACAGTAACAAAATGAGTAGATCAGGAACAGTTAGTAACCTGGTTTTATATCATCCTCCCATCGTTTCCTCCCAGGTTTATGTCATGTTCACAGAACACACTAATGCATAAGTGAGGGGAACAATTTAAGTTTTTACTTTGAGTCTTGGAAATTGTCTTACATAGATTTTAACTCAAGGTATTTTTTCTTTTGAACTTTTGCAACTGCAGGTGAATTTCAGCTGTACAAGTCCCTTTGGTAGTGAGATATCTACCTAGTTCAACCATCAGACAATCCTAATTGTTTTTAATTTCTGTCACTCTCTCTCTCTCTCTCAGTGTATCAAGCACATAGTCTGACAACTGCTGCTGAAAATTTTACATAATCAAATTGCCAAAGGAACTTGTACAGCTGCATTTCACCTCCAATTGCATACGTTAAAAAGAAACAATACCTTCAGTTAAAATCTATGTAAGGCAATTTCCAAGACTCAAACTAAACTTGTTTTCCCTCACTTATGCATTAGTGTGTTCTGTTCTGTAGTGTTGAATCTGCTGGAGGGACATCCACAGGCCTTTTACTGCTGAAGGTGAACTAAATTAACACTTTAGCATATTTTACTCTAGCAGTGTAAACAATCCCTGGAAAGACAATAAAAGCCCATTACCATAAAATTAAACGCTGTGACCCATGTCAAGTATTTATAGAGTTCAAAGACCCTGTCTTTGTATCCATAAATATTCTACCTCACTTATTGTTTTTTTTTTTTTTGGAGGTAAACCATTGGGGGGGCAACTGCATTCCATTGAAGTACCTGATTGGTCCTCCCCTCATCTCAGTTGTTTCTCCAGCTACTATAGCATTATTTCGAGCCAAAGTAATTGCAATACTACATTTTGCAGTCAACTTAGGTGTATGTTAACAGCAATTTACCAGCTTGTCTTAGTCTTTAGGTTTGTCTTACCTCCTGTTTTGTTGCAGTTGTACAGATAGTTTTGCTGGTATGTGCTCCATCATAGACCAACCCGCTCCATTCAGCCCTCACTACGCTCAGGCTTCTCTCTGCTCCCCTGCTCTCCTCCCAGTTCCTACCCACTCCCACTACTTCTACACTTATGTTTGCTGTAGCATAGATTAGATCCAGGCCTGCTGAATCTAGCTTTGTTTATATGCTTGTTGTTTGTTTGCTTGTTATTTCCCTGGAACGCTAATTCCACCTAATACGCGGCTTCTCAGCGCTTCTGTGGATCACTAGTGATATCTGCATTGCTTACTGTACTTATTTCCTTGTTTCACTTGAAAGAAAGTTACTGTTTGTCGTTTTTGCATTTAAGTTACCTGTAACACATTGCACTTAAGTTACCTGGCACTTGCTCACTAAAGCAATTATATAAGTCAGTACTAAAAATTAAAAGCACTACACCCTCACTCCCCACTGGCCCTGGTTTTCAATTATTAAGGAATTCCCAATATTATTCTAGCATGTCCAAAGGTCAGTTGTCAATCTCCTCTCCGGTCCAGCTGGTGAATCTGGGAATCTTGAGGCAGTGTTACAACTGCCTCATGTACACAGACAACCCTCTCCTCCTCCCAACAAATTCCAACACATGTGAGAGATGCAACCATATAGCCAAACTGGAGGGAGGCTAAGCTCTCTCAACTCAGTACTGGCATTACCAGTCAGGAGGAGAAGGAAACCATACTCACTACAATTCCAGTCTCACATAGACCTACCATGACAGCAAACCAAACACATAATCATACAAAAACATACTCGGAGGCTCTAAATAAAGATATGCCGAAGCAGTAGAGACCTTCAAAGCAGACACCCAAGCAACCGCTACCCCAAAACAAAACACGTGCAACACATATCTCACAAAGCCAGTGTGCCGAACAGTCACAACCCTTAAGACTAAATAACACACCTGATACACTTGTAATAGGTGACTCTATCATCAGGCACACTGACGTCCCGCTCACCAGGCTGAACAAGGAGAGGGTCACGGTGAGCAGCCTGTCGGGTGCTAGGATCCGCCACATAACACAAGCACTCAGGTCACTCCAAGGCAAGTACAAATATGACTCAGTCATTGTCCATGCTGGTGTGAATGACCTGAGACGTACCTCCCTGGATTACATGAAAAGAGATGTAAAGGAGCTCTCTGAGCATGTAGCCCAGGCCGGTATGACCCTGACCTTGAGTAGCATCTTACCCTCACCAAGAATGATGCCACAATATGAAGACAAGATGATCAAGTTCAACAATTGGCTTAAGTACTGGTGTCATTCAAAGGGGATCCAATGCCTGCCAGCTTGGGATGATATGCTCGACAAGCCACGATGCTTCGCTAGGGACGGCTTGCACCTGTCACCCCTGGGCTTTTAGATATTGGCAAAGGCTCTTGCTACCCCCATAGTGCCTTTTTTAGGCAAGGCTCAAAAGACAAACCCACCTCCATAGGTATCACAAGGGATAAGAAACTAAGAGTAATGCTACTCAATGCCAGAAGTCTAAACCTCAAGATGCACGCACTCGAAACTCTCCTTAGCATGGAGAACATTGATATCTGTGCAGTAACAGAAACCTGGTTCAGGGCTCCCGAGAGCACCCCAGCACTACCAGGTTATACCTCATACCATGCTTTTCGGCCCCAAAACTTGGACCGAACCACAAAAGGAGGGGGAGTATCGATATTCATCAAAGATACTCACACCTCCAGGTTGGTGGCAAAGCACGAAGCATCAATTACTATCCATGTGCAACTAACAGTGGGTAAAACTGCCTTCCAGTTTATAGCCTGCTACAGACCACCCTCCCAAACCCGGAACCCCACTTGGCCTTCCTGAGAACACTGGAAAATATGAAGGTCTCTCCAAACACCATTATACTGGGCGACTTCAACTACCCAAACATAGACTGAGAGCATTACTCTAGCTCCAACACCCTAGCCCAAAGGTTCCTAGAATTTATAAACTCAAATGCTATGGAACAACTTGTTACCACTCCCACAAGAGGGGAAAACATACTGGACCTGATCATCACCAACATGGGGACTCTATGCTCCAGACCAGAAGTGTATCCCTCACTGGTAAGATCAGATCATAAACTAATCTCACTGGATATTCACATCCCGACCCCACCCCCTGCCCAGAAAACCACAGTGAAAAACTTCTCTAAAGCAAATTTCACACTCCTCAAAACTGAGGTGGAATCCTTCAAAGCCCGCGGGCCTGTGGAAAATACGGCCCAGACCACAGGATCCTTTATAAACGCATTCTATGAACACCTTCAGGAATGCATGGATCATGCGATCCCAAATAAAACCAAGACCCAATCCTCCAAAGGCAGATGTCCTGTCTGGTGGACCCCAGCCATAAACAAACTATACAATCGAAGGAGGAAGCTACTAAATGATAGAGCAAAATCCCAAAAAGGGAAGGCATCACTGATCAGTATTAGCAAAAAACTATGGGCACACATAATATTGTCTAAGGCCAGCTTCGAGAGAAAAATTGCACAGGACACTAAGGATAATCACAAGGCTTTCTTTAGTTATGTTAGGAACCTGGGTGGGAATTCCCAGATATGCTCAGAATTAGTCCAAAATGACAAAAAATACACCGAACCCACAGACATTGCCAACATCCTAGCTGACAGGTTCAGTGCAAACTCCCCCCCCTCCCCACCAAAAGGGCAAATATCTATCCCAGCAGAGTGCTGCCCCCCTGACATCTCAGATGCTCATGTAAGAGCCGCCCTCTCCAAAGCAAAACACACAGCATCAATGGGACCAGACGGTGTCCGGGCTGCGTCCTACATGAACTCCAAGAAGAGCTAAACCCAAACATAAAACTACTGTTCAATCTCAGCCTTACTACAGGATATGTGCCCAAAGAGTGGCGTACAGCAACAGTTGTCCCTCTCCATAAAGGTGGTGCCTCAATGGATCCTGGAAACTATCGCCCCATAAGCCTGACTAGCTTGGTCTGCAAAGCTATGGAAAGGATCATCATGGACCTCATAAATAAAGATATTGGGGACCTACAAACACTGGATCCTACCCAGTTCGGCTTTGTTAAGGGCAGATCCTGCTTCTTAAACCTGGTTGATTTCTTTGAAACAGTCACCAAGGCCATTGACGAGGGGAAGGTGGTCCACACAGCCTACCTGGACCTCGCAAAAGCCTTCGATACAATACCCCACTCAGGCATTATAGATAAGCTCACCAGCTTAAATATAAACCCCTATGTCACTAGATGGATTGCAAATTGGCTCAAGGACAGAACCCACATGGTTAGAATTGCTGGAGCCATGTCAGACTCCAAACTAGTTACAAGTGGTGTCCCACAAGGCTCAGTCCTGGGACCTCTCTTGTTCGGTATATATTTCTCGGAGGTACAGGCCAACACGGAAGGACTGTGGCTGACCAAGTTCGCAGATGACTGCAAACTGGGCACCATAATCGACTCTCCAGCTGACACAAGCATCCTCCAAAAGGACCTCATAGAAACAGACAACTGGTGCCAGAGCCATGGCCTCAAGCTAAATGCCAAAAAGTGTATAGTCATCCCTTTGGCAAAAACAAAGTGCCCACAAATTACCACATAGGTGGTAATCCATTAAGTACAGAAGAAGTAATTAGGGACCTGGGGACCCAAGTTGATAGCAATCTCTCATTTGACAACCACATGGCCAAAGTGGTTAGAAAAACATTTTATATAGCCCACCTAATCATGAAGGGATTCACATCTAGATCAGGGGACGTCATCGTGCCTCTTTACTCATCCCTCATCAGGCCCATAATTGAGTACAATGCCCCTTTGGGATGTACCTTACCAGACACCTGCAGCAACTGGAAAGACCCCAAAAGTACCTCACCAAGAGGATCAAAGGGCTCAAACAGATGCCATATGCTGCCCGGTTAAAGAAACTCCAGCTCTACTCAGTTGCATACCGCCTGTTCAGAGGCGATCTGTGCCTGACGTATAAAGCCATGTCCAACCCGGAATTAATGGACATGCTGCACCTCAGAAAATCAAAATCCCATCGAGCTACGCGCTCGAGAGACTTGAACCTCAGCACTGAAATAAATAGGACATGCTGCAGGGACAGATTCATAACCCAGAGGTTCCCTTCACTCTGGAATAAAATCCCAGTCAAGGTTAGGCAGAGTCCCTCATTGACTCTCTTCAAGAGGAATCTTGATGAGTGGATGGGAGATCGTAGGTTTACCCCGGGTATCACTTCTGTGTCACTGTTAGACAGAGGCACAGTATACTAACCTCGAAAAAGGGCATAGCAAAATAAATTTAAAATGGGTGGCGAAAGCCAAACACATTCTGGCTAGGCTTATAAATGCCCTAGGGCAGATAGCCTAGTATGAACCTATGAACCTATGAACCTATTTACACCACCTCCTCTGTTCACCCTTCTATCCTGTATCTAACTTTCTATCCAGTCACAAACTGTTCCCTTTATACCTTCTCCACCCACTCCTGTTCTAAACTCCTTCTCAAATCCACCTCTGCTGCCTTCCTATCAAAACCTACCTATTCTCCACACTATTATCACTGCTCCTTACCTCACCTAACCACACTGCAAGATTTTTACAACACTAACAATGCTATTTACTTCCTGTATCACCTTATTCATCCTCCTCCTCTTATTCCTAACATCACTGCCAGTAGTAGTAATAAATAAGCACACCTCAACCATTACTTCATCCTCAGCTGTCAACCATCTTCCAGCAAACTACTCAAAAATATCTTCAAGCTTATTTCCCATGATTCCATTCCACTGTTGTGACCCCAAAGTAATAAAAAATGTCAGGCCCAATGTAAAGGTAATGCTTTTACCCATCTTGGGTAAAAAATGCCATAGTAAACAAACCTCCTTTCTCTACCATACATCAGTATGGTGACAACCACCCCCAACCCAGGTCCCAATCAAACCCCAAACTATAAATTATACCCCAAAAGTTTAAAAATAATCACTTGAAACATTAGACGTTTATGCAAAAAAATCACAGATTTTCATGTATGGATGACCCAACATAACCCCGGCATTCTAGCCACAAATGAGACCTGGCTAAAGCCTGAAATAAAATATGCTGAAGTACTATCCCTGGTTATAACACCATTAGGCTCAATAGAAAACATAAAAAGGCAGGTGGAATAGCTTTAATTTTTCTAAATATATTCACAGTAACTCTCTATACAGGCAGAATCCCAACTTTTGGAAAAGCAGACATTCTAATTTCATTCCTAAAACTTAATCGAGCCAGAAGCATCTCCATTGCCATGCTATATCCCCCCCCCCCCCAGGACAGGACATTCCAGTACTGAAAACATACTATCCTGCATAACAGATATAATCACAAATGAAAGTATGCTTCTAGGTGATGTAAACATTGACTGGCTGGCTTTATCCACAAATTCAGTGATGAATAGTATGAACCTGTTTGGATTCACTCAACGTATTAATAAACCAACAGGACATGGCAAAAATAGCTTCCAACAATCTAGCCTGGATTGAATTCTGGTTACCAACCCATCTAATTTTACCTCCTTCGGTACCTTCCATGATACACTAAGTGATTACCTGCCAACTTATACCCACAGGAGTATTGCACAACTATCAAGGGAACATAAGCTCAAAACTACCCATTATCTCTCCAAATTCTCCAAGGAGTCTTTCACTAAATTTCTTAAGGCAGTTAACTGGTTCATCCTAAAAATACTCCACTTAAATGATACAGTTGAATACTTCAAAGCAACATTTTCAAATATTCTTCACACCTTAGCCCCACAGCATACAAAAAGAATTAAAAACAGCCATACTCAATGGCTCACCAACTAATGTAAACTCCTTATGATAGACAGAGACAAAGCATGGATTAACTGACAAAAAATAAAATGACAAAAATTGGCAACTATTCAGACAGCAACAAAACCATAGTCAAGAAATAAGTGAATAGATACAAAAAGTCTTATACTCAGCTACAAGATAGCCAGAACAACAACCCTAAAAAATTCTGGTCCTCCATATACTCTGTCATCAGTCCAAGAACAAAAAAGAATCCCAGCCCATACCCAGACATTCCCCCTCTTCAAACAGCTACCTATTTCAATACATACTTCATAGAATGCATAGTCAACTTAACCTCAAACTCACATGACACACCCCCCTTCTACACAACCAACTCCCCTACCTTATACCCTACCACATTTACTTACAAAACTCACCTATCTGCAACCTCTCCAATACAAAGGGTCTATATTAGAACATCAAAGTTTCAAAACTTCGAATGTTCTAATATCAACCCCTATTCACTGAATGCTTACAATATCGAACATGCAGAACAGCAAATTTTTTCCTAGGGAAAAAATTTGCTGCTCCAAAACACATATACACAACACAAGCATACCAAACAAACAGTAATCCACACACATACACGTAAAATCTTACACTAAACTGTACATACGCCACTAACTATCTACTTACCTTAACCCAAACCCTAACCTCAAGGTCCATCACTATCTCACACTCACCTCAGCTGCGCTCTAACCCTAACTCACCTACCCTGCCCTAACACTCAAGTCCACACAATCGCACACTTACCTGACCCGCGCCCTAACCCTAACTCACCCAACCCGCCCTAACTCTCATGTCCACACAATCGCACACATACCTAACCCGCTCCTAACCCTAACTCACCTAACCCACTCCCAATCACACACTTACCCGAACCTGACCCGTAACTTTCCACCACTGCTCTGAAAATAGCGAAGCGACAGGAACGGACAACTGAATTCTTTCCCTAGGAAAAAATTTGGTTTTCTGTAGCTTCGCTATTTTCAGCGTTCGTTGAATAGGGGTCGATATTAGAACATTCGAAGTTTTGAAATTTCGATGTTCTAATATAGACCCAATACAAATACAGACAACTCCATCCACTTTATCTCTCAACCAGTTTCTATAACTCTCATAAAAAAGCTTTTATGTAAACTAAAACCTAGTTCCTTTTCAGCTGACAGCCTTCCCTGGAATACTTAAATCTAGCTGCAGATGTAATAGCATATCCAGCCATCATTCTTATTAATAGATCAATAACAGAATCATGTGTCCCCTGCCTGTGGAAAATGGAACATATTACCCCATACATAAAGGAGGGAATTCCACTTACATTACAAATTTCCATCCCATAGCCATCCTGTCTCCCTTCTCTAAAATCCTTGATTACAAAATCAGCTAATCACCAATACGAAACATGGATTTCAGCCAGACCAGAGCAACTCTACTATATTATTATCATTTACAGACACTGTCAATAAAGCTCACAGCTCTAATAAACTTGTATCTGCATTATTTCTAGATCTATTGAAAGCCTTTGACTTGGTCTTCACAATAAACTCCTTAATAAATTTTCCACCCTGGGTCTAGCATCTCCATCAATTCATTGGTTTTCTAGCTACCTTGTCAACAGTCAACAAGCTGTAAAATGGCAAGGGTACATCTCCACATACCTTCCAACATCCACAGGAGTCCCACAAGGATCCATCCTTGGCCCTCTATGTTTTAATATTTTTATCAAAAAGCTACATTCATCTTTTTGTGAAGTGACCTTGCTTCAATATGACTGTATCATCATCTGCTCTTCAAACACCTAAACTCACCTCCAAGAAATCACTCAACAAGCTGTCATCTCCATTGAAACCTGCCTTACAACAGTATAACTCCTAATTAACCCCCCAAAAAACAAACTGCTCCTCTTAATCCCACAAGCTCATGCCCCGAACAAAGCATCTTTTAAAATCTTTTTGGCAAATGGCACTGAAATTGAATTAGTCCACCATACCAAACGATTAGGAGTCATAATAGATGATGATCTTAAATTTGACCACCTTATCCAAAGCAATATCAAGAAAGCCCATCAAAAACTAGGCATGCTATATAGAAACAAACATTTTCTGGGGATATACACAAAAATTGCTCCAGCCAAAACTTATCTTCTTTACTCACTACTCTATGGAGCACCAGTTATAACCAATTTACAGTCATCCATAAAGAATACATTGAAAGCCGCTGCAGCAAAATTGTCAAGTTTGCTACTAATTCATCCTCCTTTACCCATCACTGTAATGCTCTGCATACTCTTAGCTGGCTGGAACTCCTTTTCCACCTCTCCCACATTCAACTTATATGTAAAATCATACACAGACCATTAGCCTGCCCACCTCTTACCCCTTTAGTCAATGTGTATTTTCCAAAAAGAACTCTTAGAATGGAAGAAAAACACCCTCTCACCATCACCAAAAAGTCAAAAAAATTCCCTGAACAAAGCCTATATAGTCAGTAGCAAAAAAATGGAACTCCTTACCACTAACCATCAGAACTATTTCTAACCTAACCACCTTTAAATGCTCCCTAACAGAATACCTTACAACATTTTGGACCTGCTCCTGCTCCACTCCTTTTTGTTTTCCCCACTACCTTACCTTATTTAATTAATCTGTGCACACCTTTCCTCTACCTCTTTTCTCCCTACTCACCTAAGCTACCTGAAGACACTCTCCCTTGTACTCTTCTTATAATCTCCTTCTCTCCATCCTTCTATAACCATAATATGAACACCTGTTTCATACTAACACATTACCTAATTCCAACTCACTGCCTCTAATCATGTAATCTCTGATATTAGAATTGTTTCGGGTCTCATTTACCACATACTAATGCATGTACCAAATAATATGATTATGGAATTTTCCTCATACTTTCCAACTCATGTTATTGTTTTTCATTGCACTCTATGAAACATATGTTCTATGTTTTTCTCATTACATTTTTATCACTGTTTTTTTCAAACATCTTTATTGAAGTATCACTTGTGACGTAGGCAAATTTACATTCTTATAAAAGTAATCAAACTATATTAACATAAACATTACACTTATATGTATTGCTATAACTCATATAACCTAAGCAATATTACATAAATTATTCAATTCCTGCTTTTTTTAAACAAGAAACATCTTCATTAAACCATCACTTACTACATAGGCAATTATAAATTTATATACACAATCCCACTTGCAAGCATTTTACATCACAAACCATACTGACACACTCCCAGCTGCAAACATTATACATCACTTATAATCTACCCAATCTTTCTCACTCAAACATTACATAGCTCATTTACGTCCTGCTGCCTTTTAGACCTCATTCCTCCCTTGTATGTATTGTTCCCACAATTCCTATTTTTTCCTATGTAGTTTGCTTTTACCCTTTTTTAAAGATCTCAATTCCAGTTGTTTTATCTCTGCTACTATATTTACTACTTCCAGTATAGTTAGTTTATATTTTGATTTCCATTTTCTAGTAATTGCTTTTTTAGCAGCCACCATTATTAGACCCAGCAAGACCTTGGCATGTCTAGGCAATTCTGATTCTGTATCATAGAGCTGAGCAATCATCTCCCTCATCAGAGCAATCTGCCCACCCAGCATCTCTAACAGTGCATCCCACAGGGAATCCTTAAAGTCCGCCAACTCACTCCACTCTCAGAAAATGTGTTCACAATTACCTCTTTCTTCCCTTTCACCCCTCCAGCATTTAATGTCTACCTGAGGAAAAATTCTCTGGAGTCTACCTGGGGTATAAAAATATCTGTGTAAACATTACCAGGCCAACATCCTAAATCTTCTAGATTCTGTTGCATATTTATTGCATATTTGGGAGATGTACATATCCTCCCATTGTTTCTTTGTGAATTGCTTATCCAGTCTCTCTTCCCAATCCTTTCTAACCTCCTCTGACTGATTCTTATAGTTATCGTGCAATATTTTATATGCTCTACTAATTATTCCTTTTTAATGGCAGCTTCTGTTCTAGATTCTATTAAAAACTCTACCAGTGCTGGTCTTTCATTTAAGACCCCCATTTCTTTCTCTTTGCCTATACTCTGATATCAATCCCTAATAGGGAAGTCAGTCTCTAACCTGCAGTTCAAATAAATTGTTGGCATCTTTCCATTCTGTCATCTTTCCCTCTCTAGTTATTTGCTTCCAATACCTTGGTTCCTTTGCCAGTTTTCTCCAATAAATTTCTTTCCCCTCTTGCCTATTGTCTATATCCCTAATTGCAGTCATTCCTATTGGCAGAATCTCCTTTCTCCATTCCTGTGTTGGTTTAGTTCTTAGAATACTTTCTGCTGCTTTATGGATATAATATTCTCCATGATTATTGTCATTCTCCTTAAAGGCCTCCATCCAAAATCCAAGGTTCTCCTTGTTTCTTGAGCTTTCCCCATGTTTCATCACCATCTCCTTCCACTTTGAATTATAGTTTTCTGTTTGTGCTATGTATAGGAGTCTTAACTGTGCAGCTCTGAAATATCCCTTCAAATTGAATAGTCCCAATCCACCCTGTTCTACTGGAAGAATCAGCTTATCCCACTTGACTCTTGTCATGTGCCCTCCCAGATAAAGTCCTTCAGCTCTTTATTAATTGCTACCCACAACTTCTCCTCTGGTTGGCAAAAATATGCCTGACCTGTGTATAAGACTAAAGGGACTAAAAACATTTTAACTGTTTGTATCTTACTATCCATATCTATATAACAAAGCTTCCATTTACTCAGTTTTTGTATTATCATTTGTTTAGTCTCTTTCCTCATATCCTTGGCTGCCACACTAGAATCATTTTTAATCCATACTCCTAAATATTTAATTTTATCATGTCCCCATAAATATTGGTATTCCTAAACCAGTTCATGTGTGGGTACATAATTTACAGCTATTGCCTTTGCTTTAGCTTCATTAATTTTGTATCCCGAAAAGATATGAAACTGTCTGAAAATGTTCCACAACCCCATTGGCAAAGAAAATAAGGGACTCAGAATTTCAAGGATATAAATGGTATGGTAGTCAGGAAAAGCCAGCTCTATTTGCAGATGATATTATTTTATACATGACAAAACCAAGAAAGGAGATTACAGTATTGTGGAACATTTTAAGACAAATTCACATTTTCTCAGGATACAAAATTAATGAAGCTAAAACAAAGGCAGTAGTAGTAAATGATGTACCCACACACGAACTGGTCCAACAATATCCATATTTATGGGGACATGATAAAATGTATTTAGGAGTATGGATTAGAAATGACTCTGTTGTGGCAGCTAAGGATATGTGGGAAGAGACTAAGCAGAAGATAATACAAAAATTGAGAAACTGGAAGCTTTGTTATATGGATATGGATACTAAGATACAAGCCATTAAACAGTTTTTAGTCCCTTTAGTCTTATACACAGGCCAGGCATATTTTATCAACCAAAGGACAAGCTGCGGATAGCAATTAAAAATGAGTTGAAGAATTTTATCTGGGAAGGGAAGACATCAATGGTCAAGTGGGATAAGCTGCTACTTCCAATAGAACAAGGCTGACTAAGATTACCAAATTTGAGGACGTAGAGGATTGAGGATTGTAAGAACAATATATGTAGAGCAGGAACAAGGTTTAAGAGGCAGGATTTGAATGAGCCATACAATGCTTAACTGACATTGACTGGATAGATTATAAGTGATGTATAATGTTTGTAACTACAATTGTTTCAATGGTGTATGTGATATATACTGTTTGCAACTAAAATTGTGTCATGTTGTTTATTTTTCATTTATATAAATGTAAGATTGCCTATGTCATATGTGAAAATTTAATAAAGATGTTTGCTGGCAAAAACAATGTTCCACAACACTGTAGTGCATATTTCTGGTTTTGTCAGGTACGAAATAATATCATCTGCAAATAAAGCCAGATTTTCTTGACTACCATACCAACTATGCCCTTTTCTGAGTCCCTTATTTTCTTTGCCGATGGTTCTAAATAAAATGCAAATAATAAAGGGGAAAGAGGACACCCCTGCCTGGTTCCTCTGCTCAATCAGAAATTATCAGTGCGGACCCCACACCACTTTAATTTTCGCCTATGATCCCTCATATAATCTCCTAATTGGGTCTATATTGGAAGACCGAATGTTTAGGTAATCGAACACCTAAACATCGATCTTCTAATATCGAAAGGAAAAATGGCAAATTGCCGATTTAATGCAGGGAAAGATTTCCCTTGGCCGTTCGCCAGAGTTTGCTATTTCCCTACTGTTTAGCGATCTTGTTGTTGGTATATTTAGTTAGGTGGGGTGTGGGGGCACAGCCCTCCACTTAATTTAGATGTAAAGTAATGTTTTTTGTGTTGTGGCCGAGGGACATGTTTCCCTGGGACATTCAACATTGTGTGGTTCAATATTGGAAGATCGATGTTTAGGTGTTCGATCACCTAAACATTCGGTCTTCTAATATAGAGCCTCCTAATCAACCTTATAACTTTTTTCAGGAAATGCAAATGGTTCCATTCCCCTGCTCATAAAGTCCCATCTTACTCTGTCAAATGCTGTCTCTGCATCAAAACCCACCAACAGCAATGGCATTTTCTTACATTCTGCTTCCCTCTGGATCATCACTATTCTGTTAATGTTGTCAAATGTTTGCCTCCCCTCCACAAAATCACATCGATCCATATCTGTCTGTTCTGGCATCTTTTTTGCCATTCTTTTAGCCGTTATAGACATGAATACTTTTAAAATCATGGTTTAGTATTGAAATGGGCCTGTATGAAGCTGGATCGGATGGATCCTTACCCCTTTTAGGTGTTACAGCTACCACTGCTTTCTTATAGGATGGTGGTACTTCTCCTCCTCTTAAGATATCGTTAAAAACCTTCCAGATCTTTATCAGTTTTTTTCCTCCTAGCTTCCAAACTTCCACAGAAAAAACATCTATTCCTGGGGACTTTCCTGTAGATTGGTTATATATCACATTTTTTTATCTCATCTCCTCCTATCCTAACGGTTAATAATTGAGCCTCTTCTACCTCTAACCTTGAATATTTAACTCTTACATAAACATTTCCATTTGTATCTTTTCTTGATATTCATATTTCTCTCTTTTATAGAGACTCTCATAGCATTTCTGAAATATTTCTACTACCTCTACAGGATCTCTTGTTACCTTCTTTGTAATAGACTCCCTGAGTTTGGTGACAGCCCTTTCTATTTTCTGTTCCCTGAGTCATTGTGTTAAAAGTTTTTGTGCTCTAGTGTTATTATCAAAAAACAGTTGCTTAACAGCAGTCTTTCTAAGCTCATGCATATTATCACAGTAATCCCTTATTTTCTGCCAAGCATTCTGTAGTTGATCCTCTTCTTGTTCTGTGAGATTCTCCCTATTCTGCAATGCTTTCACATTTGTCAGTCCCTCTAAATAATTCTTGTTACTTCTTAATAATAGCTCCCTTTGTTTTATTTCCACCCTATTTTTAAACCCCACCTTAATTCTATCCCACTCCCTAGCTATATTTTCACAAGAAATGTGTATCCTCTTGAACAGCACCTGAATAATCTCCACTACACATTCCTTAAATTCCTCCTTTTTTCAACAGATAGGTGGGAAAGCATCAATGTTTCATTTTTATTTCATTACCCTGTGTTTTTTATTTTAGCTAGTATTGGTGCATGATCTGAACTAGTTATTAGGTGGGTATCAAGACCTTCAATTAAATGCACATGTTCCTGTGAAATGTAAATTCTGTCTTGCCTACCCCTGTTTTTATATCCTAGGAAATAATATGTAAATTCACTCTGAATTTCCTTACTGAATTCACATCTAACATGCAAAATATTTTCATAAATGTCTTCAAAAATCTGCCATCTTTTGTTATATTTTCCCATCTGGGCCCCCTAGACACATCTTCACTGCTGCAAATAAAGTTCCAGTCCCCACCTATAAGTAACATTCCTTGCTGAAAACTGATTATTTCTCCCAGATTAATCTCCATTACAGCAGTTATAGTTGGAATAAAATACATGTCAGTGTAATCCTCCTCCCTTGCCAGTAGCCCCTTAGCACTAAAAATCTGCCATTATTATTATTTTTTGTTCTTGTATCACTGTTGGAGCTTTTCTTGCAATTCATATAAGTACTCCTCTTTTCTTTGTCCCAGGTATTCCGCTGAATAACCATCCTGGAAACCTTTCTTTATCAAATTCACATGTTCAGTTCTTTCTAAGTGTGTCTTCTGCAACATAACTATTTGCACTCTATATTTTTTTAGTATAGTTCACTACTATTTTTGTTTGTATTTATCTGTAAGGCCATTTGCATTTAAAGACATTGAAGAAAGCATTTTTTGCTAAATGACTAGTTCCAGCTTTTGTGTTACATGCATACACTGTTTGGCAGGTTGAACTTTTATACAGTTGTTTTTTGTCATATATATTTGAGCCTATGTCACATCTTATAAAATGTTTTGTTTTATTGAAAGCCCTTAAACAAAAAAATAACCCCCAATACCCCTCTAAAACCTATTACTGTAAAACAAACACACAAAACTATGTACCCCTGTGAATATTGAAGTTTGACCCTCCTAATAGGAACAAAAGTCCCAAACTGATAGCCACACTCACAAACCTGAGTTAACCTAAAAGAAAGGTCACCCATTCTAAGATGCATGGCACAACTTGTGCTTCTACTAAGTGCTGATTGCTTTTGTCCTATCTTTATATCTCTCCCAGCTGGGAAAATCCCTGAATGTTTTCAGAGAACATTAACTACCTTAGGAAAGGCCATGAACACTTTTAGAGAACATTTTCTACTTTGGAAAGAAACCTGAATATTTTCAGAGAACATTATCTCTTAGCCACTTTCTCTTTTTTCCTTCAGCCAATCACTCTCCACCAGACTGTAGCCAGTTTTTCTTTATCAGATTGTCTCCATGGAGACATGAGAACCTGGCAGCCAGTTTCTCTTTATCAGATTGTTTTCATGGAAATATGAAAACCAGCTGCAGAATTGTTGCTGAAATTGCATGTATTATTTGCTAGAAAACAAGTCTCATAATATTCAATGTTCTTTTTCATTTATTTGTTCACTCTTAAAACTTGTTAATAAATCAAAGGTCTTTAACCCAGTCCTTTCTCCATGCAAGAATGAGAAAAAGTGCATTTATTTTTCTTTTATTATGCTTTTTAACTAGGCTTTTTAATACATTGCAGTGCCTACATTTCTTAAAACTGAACAAGAATAGAGAGAGAAGGGAGAAAGAAAAGAAAAAAAAAGAACAGCAGCACCTGCTTACAATCCCCATTATACTTAAAAAATAACTGAAAAAACTTTACTTAATAGCATGTAAAGAAAACCACATGCCACAAAATCAATACTATTTAAGAAAAAATATTTACTAACAGTTAACTTTCTCCCTCCTCTTGCCCTCCCAAAAGCACTTTTCTGAACATTAATGACATGAAGTAGGGCATATGCTTTAGAGTCCCCCACAAGTCCAACAAACTCTGAAAAAGTCCACTATTGCCAGATTTTCTTGTTCTGTCATATTTCACAAATGTAATTATTGGATTATAATCCCATATTAAGTTACTTGTTTTATTACTGTTCATTGCTGAAATCCTGTCTTTGCTTCATCTCTAACATAATCTCAATTCTTCTAGTCAACTCTCATGCTCCCTTCCTTCTCTCCAACATTTTCCATTGAAAATTTTGAAAAGGTTTCATAGGTACAGTCCCTTTGTGGTCTTTTTTAACTGAAGAACAAAAAGCAGAATCTCCTTCTTTTTCATTGCTTACTTTTTGTTGAACAAACTTTTGTATTTCCTCCTTAGCATGTACTTCATCAAAAATGATTTTGTCCCTCCAGGGAAGAATGCCTTGAAGACAGCTGGGTACAGCAGGTTGAATCTCACACCTGTATCTTAACATTCCCTGAATAGTGGAATAAATTTGCTCCTCTTCTGTCTGGTATACAATGAGTAATCATTCTCCACAAATACTCTGCTGTCTTCTACCTTTAGTACTTTGCCCTTCTGCCACAATTTTGTCCGAATCAACTCCTTCCACTGGTAGGATTGTATCTTTACTATTAAAGGTCTAGGTTGCTTTCTTATAGCCAGGTTTGGATAATACACATGATGTGCCCTTTCAAATAACAACTCCTGCTGTGAAATACCAGTCCAGTTGCTTATTTGTGCTTTCGTAAAATTAATGCAGTCTGTTCCTTCCAGCTTCTCTGGTATATCTGAAATCCCAGGTTTTCCGAATGTGCTCTGTCCTCTAATTCTATTATTTTTGAAACATCTCTTCCTGAGCAGCCTCATATTCAGCCAGACATTTCTTTATTTTGACCTCTGATTTTTGCAGCTTTATCATCTCATCTGACTATCTTTTTAAAGCTTCTTCCATTCTTTTCTAGCCTTTTGTTATTTGCATGTATATACTCCATCAGTGTTTTGTTTATTTTAACCAGGTCAGTATGCAGTTGTCTTATATCTTCCTGCAGGTTACTGGAAGTCATGTCTGAATGTTGGATTGCTTTTTGCTGAACAGCTGCAAAACTCTCCCCAGTCAGTGTTTTTTTCCTCTTTTGCAGCTGTTTTTTTTTCCCCAGGTCTTCTGTATTTCTTTATTCCTGGCATCAAGGCAGTACACTTACTAGCCAGTTACTGAAATTTGCCCATAAACACAAGTATACTGGCCTTCTTTGCTGAGTTTCTGTTTTCACACTGGGAGTGCTAGAAATAAGCTGTTATTCAAAGTGCCGCCATCTTGGAAGTCAATTTTTTTCACTCTTATGTTGTGTAGTGTAACATGATACTTAGTGATTTAACATTTTGTATTTGCTGTTTTATAATGAAACCTGATATTTTGTGACTGAAAATATCTCTACTTGATTTTTAGAATATTGTGATTGTGGAGCTTTTCTCCCTAGGCATCCACTGAGAATGGGCACTTTCTGGCCCAGTCGGACTTTTCCAGTAAACAAATGTCAAATAAATAAATAAATAAATAACTGTTATTCACTTTGTAGTTATTATCAACTTAACTATTAACGAAAATATAGCTCTCATTATATATTACTAAGTCTTAGCACCCATATTTGCCACTTCCAATTCCCCATATAAAACAATTACATCACTTCTTTTTTCTGAAATAGCATTTCTTTTCTTTTTTCTTTTGTTTTTCCAAGAGCAAGACCAATTTTAATAATGGGATTAATCAGGTTGCACAAACAAGAAGGAAAGATAAATAAGTTACCATTAGAATGAGATGTAAAGTTCTAGTTTATTTATTTATCTTTTTTGACTGTGTTAACCCACTTGGCTAGTAGCCTCTTTTCAGGGGAGATCCAAGGTGGTATTTATCCTAACAGGGGAAATTTGGCCAGGACACCAGAGAACCTATCATACCTGTAGAGATTGCTAGGCTGTTACTAGTGATTAGGAAATCCATGATGGAGGTTATTGGTGAGGCTGTTGCAGAGATGCAAGGCATGGAGCTGGAGACTGAAAATAATGGTGAAGTGACCCTAAAATTAATATCATGGCTTTAGGAGGTCTGAATGATACATTCCTGGTAAGAACAATTAATGAGGAAGAACTGGAGGAGTCATACACAATGTGTTGGGGCATTGCAGAAGAAAAGTTTTTGGTATTGTCACTGGAGGGGAAATGAAGTTAGAAGTGCCGAAGGAGAAGGGCATGTTTGGATTATGGGGCATTATTTTTAAAGTCATGCCCTGTGTTGTTTTACAATAGAAAGGAGCAGTAGAGGGGAGTGACAGAGGAAAAAAAGGAACATTTGCAGCTGCTGTTGTATGAGACAGGAATCAGAAGCAGTTTGGGAAAGTGACAGAAGTGCAACAGAGAAATTCAGATGAAGCAGTGAACTGGTGAAAACACCTGTGGTGAGAATAAAATCGAAAGAATAAAGCAAATACACAGGCACTTTGTTTTAGACAATGTAGTTACATCCTTATGATTTGTGTTAATGGAAATAAGGACATAAATTCATGCAAGCAATGAGCCATATTGTGAAGAGACATTTACTATAGCAAAAATATTTATAAATGATTGTGAAAACAGTAAAGATGTTCCTTGGAAATAGTATATATGTTTCAAAATTTAAATATGCAGTTAAAATGAAAATCAGTGGTACAGTTTAGAACTAGTGAAATTGAAGAAATATAGTGATGTGCATGAGATGAAAATAGTTGTAGATGAAAGAAAAATATGGATGGGAGGATGGGAGAGTTTTGTTACACTAAGAAATGAACAAAATAAGTTGCAGCATACTCTTAATGTCGTGATAGTTAATGTAAAGAAAGGGCTCAGTGTTAAATATCTGAGTCATACCAAAACTTTTTTTGTGAGATTTTTCCCACTTAATATAAGCATGTCCTAAAAGAAGATATGGTCAATGTGGGGAATTTGGTTATTCTAGAAACAACTGTAAGCCTTATAGAAACCTGGAAGTGAAGAGCATTTTTGGTTTGACTGCCCATTAATTCATGAGGAAAGGGTGGACGAGAGCAGTGTTAGGAATGAGATTAATGAAATACAGGAAGTTAAACAAAATGAAAGGAGTGAAATCAGTGAAGAAAATGAAGGGGGCGGTAAAAAACTGTATAAACAAAAAGGAGAAGTTCATAAAAAGGGGGGCCATATATCAACAGAAAATTCATTTGGGATGTTTGAAACAGTGCAATATGAATAGGGAGAAGAAAGGTAGGAATCAGAAAAGCAGGTTGAAGGACAAAAAGGATAAAAAGAAAACGAAATATGGAGCAAAAATGAAAAAAGTGGAAAGATTAACAGAAACGTAATATCATTGAATATAAATAGTATGAAAATTGATGTTAGAAGGATGACAGTTTTTGAATGGTGCAGAATGGTGGATGCAAATGTAATTTATTTGCTTGATATATGATGCAAGATATATAGAAATAAGAAAACAGCTGGAGTTTGAAATGTTATGGGGAAGAAAGATGGCCTAGATCTAAGGTAAAGATTTGCATTCTAGAACTGAAGTTTTGTTAAAATGAATAAATCAATGTACCAGACATAGCAGTAGTGAGAGCAAGGATTATAATATTTATAAAAGAAAGACGTCCAAAGTTTTGCACGTGCAAATTTAGATTAGAGAAAATTATTTGAGGAGTTACATAAGTATGTAATGGTTAATATGTCTATTATTATTGCTGGAGATTTTATCTCTAACCCAAAGGAAGAAAAAGGAAAATGGGACTGGATATTAGACTGTTTAAGGAAATAATAAAGATAGGTAGAGTCAAGGTAGGTAAAAAAGATTATTCATATAAAAGGGGGATATCACAAACAGAAATAGATTATGTCTTTTATTTATAAGACATGAAGGAAAAAGATAGATAAAGAGAAGTAGCATTTTCCTTTTCATAGTGCGATGTGGGTAACAATTGGAAGGATGAAATAGAAAAGGAAGGAAAGAGATTAAAATGATAGACAGGGAGAATTATTGAGATGGACTATTTAAAGAAAGGAAGAAAACAACTATGGGAAGACCATATAATAATGAAGCCTTTTTTATCTGAATTTGACAAAAGAATGGTAGAATATAAGGACAAATATAAAAAATAAGCATATTTTAAAGTAGAAAAGGAGCAAAGCAAAAATGAGATGAAACAAAAAGGGTTATATAAAACAAATTTTGAAGAACAGAGAAAAAGTTGATGAATGCATTAAAGATAACGTGGAGATGTTATTACTTAGACAAAGTTTTCTTTAAAGGAAAGAAAGAAGTAGCCCCATTTAAGGGAAAGAGGTTAGATGCAATGAAAGGAAAGGAATGTGATGAAGGTTGAAGAAAGAGTTAAAAGTATAAAAAAAGAACAGATTGTTGAAATTATAGAAAAATATGTTAAAAATGTATAAGTTCGTAGGTGTAAGCCTAGCCATTCACCCCAAATCTCTGACAAGTTCTTGCACCCTTGATAAGTTTAAGCAGGGGCCTGAGAGATGAGCCATTTACAGGTTGCCTGTGTCCATTAGAGACATAGATGCCAAACTTAGGATGGATTTCTTGGCTCCCATCCAATTATCCAAGTTACACTTCAATTGGGTTAGGGAGAAACTGGATGGGGAGCCTGTTCCAGAGATGGGGTAGTCTCTGGGATACATACCTGTCTCTCTAGCAGGCCCTATTTGTACCACAGACAAGGTTTAAGTATTTAGAATGGATAATTCTGGTGCTGTTTGTTTTGAGGATATGCAAGAGGTCCATCAGAGTGGCATCTGACAATGCTCTCTATGCCAGTCATAGATGTCCCCTCAGCAGCTTGTAGGAGACAGAATACAGGGATAAGACTTTGAGGTGGTCTGCATAGGGCATTTTACTTACACCCTGTATTCTTTTAGTGAGGAACCTCTGTGAATGTTCTAATTTTTGGATATGCCTGGTTAGGTACGTACCAAAGTGGGCATTATACTCAATGACAGATCTTATGAATGCTGAATACAGTGGAACAATGACCTCCTTGGACCTATATGTCATACCTTTGTTTATAAGTTGCACATATACAATGCTTTCCTCACTACTGTAGACATGTGATGGTTAAAGGCTAGATTACTGTCTATGTGTGTCCCTTATTCCCTAACTACTGAGTCATCTCTAAGGGATGTGTTGTCAATATGATAGTTACCAGGAGTTGATGACTTCCTGAAGGATACTATTATGCATTTCTTGACATTTAGTCTTAGTCCATGACTCTAACACCAGTTGTTTGTCTGTGTCAGCACTTCCTGGAGAACATTCCTGTCAGTGTGGGATTTAATGACAGCTCCTAATTTGCAATCATTTGCTAATTTAGTCAGCCAGAGATTATTAACATTAGCCTTGACTTCAGAGAAGTAAATACCAAAAAGCAGCAGTCCAAGAACTGATCCCTGAGGGACTCCATTTGTGATTGGCCTCTTTGTAGAGGTGGACTCACGAAATTCTAACTTCCTGGCTCCTGTCTGTGAGTCAGTCGGCTATCCATCTGATGACATATGGGTTTGTACCCAAACGCCTGCGTTTTTCAACAATGCCCAAGTTGGGTATTCTGTCAAATGCCTTGGCCAGGTCAAAGTAGGCAGTGTGAACCATTTTGTCCTCCTCCATTGCTTTGGTGACCTTTTCAAAGAAGTCCACTAGTTTGAGTAGGCATGACCTGCCCTTGATGAAAACCAAACTGGATTGGGTCCAGTGTCTGGAGGTTTACTATATCATTACTGATCATTTTCATCATAATTCTTTCCATGGCTTTGCATACAAGACTAGTGAGACTTATGGGGTTTGTGCAGAGGGATGACTGTTGCTGTTCTCCATTCATGAGGCACGAAGGCTGTTTGGAGGTTACAATTAAATAGCAATTCCAGATGACCTGATAGGTCATGTTTCATGCTATTTAGAAGGCTTCTTGGGATATTGTCTGGACCCACTGATGCAGTGCTCTTGGCCAATGAGAGAGCATCAAGGACCTGTTCCCTAGTGATAGCAGGGGGAGTTATATTTGATGGCATTTCCCAAGAGAAGGTTGAGGTGGAGAGAAGGGTAAAGTTGGAGCTGAATTTGTTGGCAAGTAGGTTTGCTATATTTTCTGGCTCAGTATAGCTGACTCAATTTATAATGAACTCTGCACAAAATTGTGCATTGCCTTTGAGGTTGCAGACATAGCTAAAGAATGGCTTGTGGTTGTCCTTGGCTTGGGAAGCTAAATTTACCTCAAATTTGGCTTTGGTAGACTTTATTTGTCCTCTGAGTTGTATGTTTAGTTTGACGAGAGTGCTTTTATCCAGCTGGATACTGCACCTGCTAATTTTGGCCATGATTTTCTTCCTTCTGTTATACATCCTATTGATTTTGTGATTCCATCTTGTTTTTTGAGTTAGTTCTGTACTTCTTCCTGGTGGGTACAGCTGCCTCTATGCAGCTACAACATGCTTGTGTAGGGTTTCTGTGAAGAGTTCTGCATAGGCAGCAGTGTTCTAAGGGTTTATGGGGGTTTGACTTTTTGGCAGGCTTTCACTTGATAGGAGGAATTTAGCCTTAGAGTTGTTCTAACAGAGTATTGTCTTTAATGGAGTTGCTGTTCCTGATTTTGGCCATGTGTTTTCTTTTTTTATTATATACCCTGCTTAGGTGAGGATTCCACAACTGGGATTTTTGTTTTTACTGTTCGCTTTGGCTTTACTTCCGATAGATATGTCAGCCTGTATGCAGCCACTCACGTGTTTGTATAGGTACTCTGTGAAAAATTTTGCATTGGTAACTGTGATCTTGGGGTTAGAGGGAGCCTTAAAGGTTGACAAATGTCACTTAATAGACTATAGTTTATCTTAGAATAGATAAAATGTGATTTGCCTTAAAATAATTCCTAAATTTTAATGGTTTAGCTGGGTTTTTCCGGGTTGATTTTTACTTCAAAGTAGACAGTTTGTGATCCAAACAAACTGTCATGAGGGGGTTAGGGGTAAAATGCTCTCCCATGTTAGTGAGTATCAGATCGAGTATGTTTGATCCTCTGGTTGGAGCATGCACTGTCTGTTCCAAGGTACTTGTGTTAATAAAGTCAAGAAAGCACTGTGCCTATGATTTTGAGGCAGTGCAAGTTTCCCAGTCTATAGAGGGGTAGTTAAAGACACCCATGAATAGGGTGTTTGTTTGGATAGCAAACACCTCTAGCAGGTTTAGGTAAGAGTCCTGTGACTCTAGGGGCATAGATGGTGACCTGTAGCTAACCATGATTTGGTGAGTTACCTTATCTGTGGTGACTTGGATGTGAATCAGATCTATGGCATCATCCTGTTTAACAAATTAGAAGGTTATATTTGTTGCTAACATGGATCAAGACACATCTACCTTTGGTCCCAGTCTATGCTGTTTTTGGCCTAAATGTGTGGAAGGTTATGTAGCCTTGCACTACTGTAGTACTTTCTATGACTTTAAACAATGTCTCGGTCATGGCACAAATGTCTACATTTGTGAAAGTGAGGAAAGCTTGAAGGGAGTGGAGTTTTTTGTTTAGGCTCCTACAATTGAGCAGTAACACCTTAAGGTTGCCTGAAGACTTTTTCACTATATTGGTAGGTTTGTCTTTTTGGTATTGCCTAAAAAAGTCTCCAAGGATAATGGGCAGAGTTTTAGACAATATCTGAATGCTAGTGGCGAGAGGTGCAACCCATCCTTGACAAAGCAGCATGGTCTGCTGACCATGTCCTGCCCTGCTGATAGGGATTCACTAGACAATCTCAACGTACTGAAATGTCGACTTTCAGTACGTCAAGACTGAATAGTGGAAAGTGCAGTTACACAAAACTGCACTATGTTGAATGTGGAAATGTCGAATCCGCTCTTGTGGTGTTGCGTTCATGACGTGTGGTGCGGTTTGTGGATTTATCTGGGGTTTCAGGTAAGTGGTGTTTGTATAAGGGTCTGGGGTAGGAATTATAGCGTGTGTGAGTGTGTGTAGTTGCGTTTTTTTTTGTGTTTGTGTGTTTAGTGCAACCTCGGAGTTAGAATATATAAGTAGGGGGGGGTGGGGCGCAGCCCCCCACATGGGGGGTGCAGGGGGGCTTGCCCCCCCTGCTTATAGGTAGGGTAGGTGTGTTTGTGTGTTATGTTGTGTTTGTGTGTGTTGTTATGTTTGTTTTAGTGTAGTTAGGTAGGTGTATGTATGTGTGCTTATGTGCTGGTTTCTGTGTGTGTGTGTGTGTGTGTGTGTGTGTGTGTGTGTGTGTGTGTGTGTGTGTGTGTGTGTGTGTGGATGGTCGCGATTGTGCTATTCGCGGTTTTGGGTTTTCGGGTATGTGGGTTTTCCACTATTCAGTCTCGAAATACTGAACTTTGACATTTCAGTATTTTGAGATTGTCTAGTGAATCCGCTGATAGATATTAGATCCCTTACAGTGACACCAGAAACTAGGCCAATTGTTAAAATCAATCATTTTTATGTTCATACTATGGTATCATCCCCGGTGAAGCTAAAATACCGCTCAGTGCAAGGCTTGTACCTAGCTATATGACATATACCAAGAGATCCATTATGTCTTTTTCCATACCATCCAATGAGGTATGTCTCAGGTCATTTACACCCACATGGAGTATGATAGAATCATATTGGTACTTGGGATGCAGTGACTTGAGTGCATGCATGCATAATATTAATTATCCTGAGTCCAGATAGGCAACTAATCATTATCTTCTCCTTGTCTAACATGATGGGTGGGGCATCAGTGTGTCACACAACAGAGACCCCAAAGACAAGAGTATTAGGTAAAATATATGTTTGCCTCATTGGTTTTGCTTTTGGGGGACCATTGGGTGCGAGCTTATGTGAAATGTTTGGTGTCATTTTTGCTGTGTGTTTTAGTGATTATTGACGACCAGTATTGCCATTATGTGGCTTTGGAGGTCTTTGAGATTTGGGAATGTTTCTTTAAAGCACCTCAGCATAAAACAGTCCAAGTGTCTGTGTGTGTGTGTGTGTGTGGTGAGTGGTGTGTATGAGAGATGTAGTGTGGGTATTACTGGCAACCTCCTTTGTATGTGAGATCTTTGCCTCCTGGGAAATTATATATTTACATCTCTGGCATACTGTGTTATTTTCTTTAATGATTAACTGATTGTCCATGAACATGAGACAGTTGCTACATTGCCTTAGGATGGTCAAATCTACCAAGCTGGCCACCAACACATTTGAAAATTGCTTATCCATGCTGTCCAGTCCTGTAATAGGGTGGTCTGTTTAGGATTAAGGACTGGGTTTTAACAGGGGTCTCCTGTGTTACTTTTTGTTGTTAAGGACAATATGTTATATAATGCTAGGATATGTTAACGCTTTTCCATGCACAAGCTGCTCTAAGCTTAATTCTGCACAATGCTATAATGTTTAACATGTTTCAGACCTAATCCTAACTTTATAGGGAAATGTTACTGTCAAGGTGTTTGCTACTCTACTGGATATTGTTTACCATTGCTGCTCTGTGGGCAGCTTTTCTCAAACTTGCCTAATTTACAGCAGAGAAGAAAAAGCTTGAAAACTGACTTGTATGCCATCTAGCTAATAAACAACTACACTTTGAGCTCCCTGGAGCACTTGTCAATTCAGAGAGACAAGGTAAACACCATTTGCCGAAAGATGGATGATCCTGGAATTTCTTAATTTAAAACCACAGCAAAAGGAGCTCTTAAGTGCAAATTAAACTGCAAGCAACTACCAAATAACTAGGTCCCTGGCCAATTCACACTTCTGCAAGGTGATTTGCAGGCAAACAGTAGAAAAACCAACAAAGAAATTACTATTGTTTCCTCAAAATTAAATTCTTAAAATTCTAAAAAACAGTAGTACTCACTGTCTAAAGCAAGTAGAAGTGCTGTAAATCAAGAACATATTTAATATTAGCTTGGGTGGCACTGGTTTTAGTTGAAGCACTTGAAAAGCAATGCAGAGTTCTCTGTAAGTAAACACAGAGCCTTGCAAACTTGATATTTCTAGCAGAGAAGAAAAAGCTGGAAAAATGACTCCTGTGCCATCCTTGCCAATAAACAGCCACAGTTTGAGCTCTCTAGAGTTCTTCTTAACTCAGAGAGACCAGGTAAACAGCTTCTGCCACAAGATGGATGATCCTGGAATTTCTTAAAGTAAAAGCACAACAAATGTATATATTGTACATTATACTCTGCTTGATTATACACTGCACTATGCTTATTCACTGGAATGTATAACACCTAACCTAAGTGTACATGAAGTGTACATGGTCTGTATTCAAGAATACTTCATTTATTGCACATCCTAGTCACTCAGAAAGATTACACTAAGTGTACAGGTAGTCTATACTTTGTGGCATCCTTTACAAATCCCCCCTTATTTAAAGCCGCAAGAAAATTAGTAGAAAGATAAAATTAGAGGGAAGAAGAAGTGATTTGTTTGTGCTTTTGTTTACTTCAAACAGTATACACTTAGTGTAGGCATTAATGAAGCCCAGGAACATTTTTTTCTATGTAATTAGTCTGAACTACTCTCTCATTGCTTACATGTCTGTATTTTTTGTTTGTGAAATGTTTTGTATTCATCCAGGGTGAGCCTGAAATTGGTCACTATTGATCACACAATACCCTGCTAAACAAAAATAAGTATATTAAAAGTAATAAATAAATAAATCAATAGATAAATAAATAAGATTATACAAGAAAAATGTGTTCAGTATCTACTAGAAATTCCCTAATTGTGTAAATAAAAATAAAGTGATTGCTATAACTAAAGCTTTAAAAATTAAAGCTTGAGAGGAAAAGACAGAATTCAATTAAAACCTAGTGTATGATGTGATGAATAAGAAGACTTATTATAATTTATAAATAACATCACTAAAGCTAAGAACAAATAAGCATGTTGTTTCATTAAATAACATTTTGATAACTGATCATGAAATTATTGCAAATTAATTTATTAAATGTTCTACTTCATATAGTAATAAAAAAAGATGATTTTAATAATAGATACTGACTTAGGGATTGTTATCAAAATCTAACAGTAGAAGTGATCAACATTGCAATATGTTGTACTAAGAAAAATCTTTCTGTAGTTCATAAGGTCTACACAAATGCATATTTTAAAGGATTACTTGGTACCTGTACTGAAGAGTTTTTGTAAAAACATTGTTATATTTTGATACAGTGCTATTAAATGGAAATTATTTGCATACAACTCCAATCCATAGAAGTGGTAGTTAAAAATGCTGTAAGGAATTTTAGACCTATTAGTCTAATATCATTATTTTAAAAGTGTTTTTAAAGATGTCTCATAGATGTAATTAATGATTCCAACTCAGTTGCTACCATGGACATTCATCAGCATGTTTTAATTAATGATAGATCATCCTTTACCAGCATGGTAGAATTTTACAACCAGATTACCATGACGATGGATAGGGCGGCCTCAGTGGTGCAGCTGTTAGCGTTGTCACCTCACAGCAAGAGGTTCTCTGGTTTAATCCTCGGCTGGGGTGCTTTCTGTACAGAGTCTGCATGTCCTCCCTGTGGTCATGTGGGTTTCCTCTGGGTGCTCCGGTTTCCTCCCACATCCCAAAGACATGCTGTAGGTGGATTGGACACTCTAAATTGGCCCTAGGTGTGAGTGTGTGTGTGTGTGTGTGTGTGTGTGTGTGTGTGTGTGTGTGTGTGTGTGTGTGTCTTCTGTGGAAGGTTGGGCACCAGGCTGTCACCTCGACACCATAAAACTCCACTGCCAATCGTGAGTGGACATGCGATCCGCTATGGCGACCCCTAACCAGGAAAAGCCAAAAGAAGAAGAAGATTACCGTGACGATGTATCTGGGTTTATCTTGCGGGATTACTTATTTAGATTTGGCCAAAACATTTAGTACTCTGTCTTTTGAAGTAATCTACTCTAAATTTGTAATACAGATATTAATGTATACATTATTAGATGGATTATATTTTGGTTAAAGGGATGAACCCAAGCCGTAGTGATCAATGGCAAAAAATCAAAATATCTACCAGTTAATTTAGGAGTGCCTCAAGATTTGGCATTGGGTCTTGTTTTGTTAATCTTATACTTGCCACCATTCCCCCTAAAAATATTGTTAGGTTAGCAAGGATACAGATGATAGCAAACTTAGCTTCTATGTGATTAACAATACTGACTTTGCAACAATCAATACTTATATTTCTGAAATAATGACTTGGACTAAACTATAGGATTAAAGTTTAGCATTGATAAATGTTAGGTCATGTACTTTAGGAAGCCAAGTTTAATAAGGCATATATATGTAGATATGGATCTGTCAGAAGCTTGAGTTTTCATAAACTTGAAATTCATGCTGTTACGATGATATGAACTTGAACTTCAAAAAACAACAGAAATCTTCCTTTTTGCTATGTTTTTGCAGGGAAACAAGCCCACCCCCTGCATATTATATATACCAACTCCAAGTCTGCATTACAGTGGGGAAAAGGGTAAATTCCCCAATACTCACTGTACCGCGATCTCCATTCAAAAGCTTTAAGTTTTCGGAAACTCAGTCATATCTTTCTTGACAATATGAATTTCGAGTTTCTGAAGGGGACCCATATATATATATATATATATATATATATATATATATATATATATATATATATATATTTATTTATCTATCTATCTATAGCCTAACAATCAAATTTGCAAAGGCTCTAGTGCAAAAGTTGTGTGGGCAAAAGACAGTTTTCAAAGTTGCACAATGCCAAGCTGAATTAATACAACTTCATAATAATGAAAATAAAGCTTAATTTGTTATTATCAGTTTGGCATAGTGAATAGAGGTCATAGTAGAATGAGGATCAGGGAACTTACCCCTTTCCTTACTGCAGTGCGATCTCAGAGTTGGTATATATAATTTGCAGGTGGTGTAGGCAGTGCAGCCCCGCACATGGGGGGTGCAGGGGTGATTGCCCCCCTGTTAAAACATAAAAGGACATGCAGACTTTTGAACCTGTAAGTCTGGTATGGCAAATGTTGAACATCATGTTTACGATGTTCAACATATAGGCTAGATTTTGTTTTCAGTTTCAGGATTTTCATTCATTGTTTTCATTGAAAACAATTTTGCCTTCAAGATTATGATAGTGAATCCTATTTATATCTATCTATATCTCTATCTATGTATATATATATATATATATATATATATATATATATATATATAATAAAGAGAGAGAGAGAGAGAGAGATGTGTGTGTATTTATGGGTTCCATCCCATTGGCTGAATGTGTAATTGATAGCTGTTTAGCTGATCATTTATGAGTGACTAAACAGCTGGCTGACAGATAAAAATCCACCACAAAGGCAGGGATCCGATACCAAATTCTTTAATACCAACATGAAAATGCAAAACTGCTCTAGTGCCTCGGCACACAGGCCTTCCAGGAGTTAGTGAATTTCAATAAAATGCATCATTGAATACCCTCCACAATTAACACCAATAATAAAATCATCCAATAACTAAAATAATTACAAAAGACTTCTAAGTGCATTCCATATTCAGTCCAGCAGGTCTCAACGTACAATATTTTAAAATAAATATAGTTTCCTTAAATAACAATTTATTTTTAAAAGAAAACTATTCTGTGTTGTAACCTGTTCCAAAATATAGCCTTTTAAACCATTTGCAACCACACCATGAACTGAATTAAAATGAACTGTTAGGGGGCTTTTACACTTGTTATTTCTAATGTCTCTCAAGTGTTCCTGCAATCTTACTCTAAAAGTTCTTTTACTTTCACCAATAGAAAAAAGATTGCAGAGACACTTTATTACATAAATTACCCCCTCTTTATCCCAAGAATATTACTGATTGACTTAGTTTTGCATTTTCATGCTGGTATTAAAGAATTTGGTATTGGATCCCTGGCTTTGTGGTGGATTTTTCTTTATTTTGTCTTTTGCTGGTCGAGCTGGTTGACAGATGTCTGAGACTGAACAATTCCATGGGATGGGGATTATGACTTTATTCCCACATTTGTGTGATTTCAGAGTTAGTATATATAATTAGCAGGGAGTGTGGGTGTGCAGTATCTAATCTAGTGAACAAAATCAGTCATCATAAAGACCCAGGTTTAATACTGACTGACAAATTTTCTTTTAGCAAACATGTTGATTACATGACACATCAGGCTTTAAGGCAACTGGGAATTTTGATAAAAACAACTTACACTTAGAGATAGCTGATACTTGCATGCTATCTATAAAGCCTGCATAAGACCCTTTCTAGAATATAACAATATCTTTTGTATTTGTAGTCAAAGGGATTTAAATAAAATTGAATGAACATATATAAAAAATTTACATGGGGGCTGCTGTATCCAAAAAGTCCCTCTTATTCCGAACATTGTAAGGCATTACAACTCTTCACATTGAAATATAGATATATAAGAATAAAATTTATTTTTTCCTATTAAGCATTTAATAATAACTATTTGTACACTATTACAGATATTGAAAAATGCAACATAAGTCAACTTCAGTTGACTACAACTGGATGCTTACAATACCCAAACTTAAAACCAAACTGAGGTATTTCTACCTGAAAACATGATAATGTTGCAATTAAATCTTGATAAATGGATAGATGAGAAGGAATATTATCTAGGAATATAGGCATCAATGTTTGTAGATGGTCTAATGACTTCGGTATTGCTTTGTAACTTGTGAATTTATTTGAAGATTGTTTTCAAATATTTGAGGGAAGAAATAGAACTTTTAATGCTGGGGAGGGGAATGTTAATTGTTTGTGTTAATAAAGAAAATGTCATGGGAAACTGGGTGGAATTAATTGTGCAGAATTTTAAGGCACACAATACAAGTATAAAGGAACTTTAACAGTGGTGGCAATGTATTTGTTGTGTAAGGAGCAATTACCAACAGGGGATGTTAATAACTGGGGGAAAATGCACAAACTGTACATGTAGTTTTGCATACAATTAAGAATGCTATATTACTGCATATTTAAATGGAGTATTGACAAATGTTTTGTATAAATAATGAAAGGTAAAAGGTCTATAGCCGAATTAGAACTCAACAAAATGTCTAGTCAATGAACAATGAGTGACTTAAGGAAGAAGAAAGTCTAGGTGAGAAACTGACAAGAAAGGGCAAGAGAGGAAGAAAGTGAGAGAAGTCGGTAGGTAGGAAGAGGCAGTAGTACTAGGGCAAGATTATATTATTTATTACCTTTGAAAATAGGAATCAGGCTTGTCCATTCTTCCAGAACAGGGACAAGCATAGACAGAGCTGAGGGAGGGTACTGCAGAAGGAGACGAGGTAGAGGTAACCACATGGAATGTTGAGGAGTAGTAAATCTAGTAAAGAGAGGAAGACTAATAAGGAGATCAGACAGGAAGTGTGGAAATTATAATGTTCTGGGAATTACTGTTAACATGAGGAGAGATGAACAAGACAGAGAGATGAGGGCGTATGTGGATGGGAAATTCTATACACAGACTGGAGATTAAACAGAGGTAAGACTACTACTACTACAAGGAGGATATAGACAGGACAGGAAATGATAAGGCAGGTTCCAGAAGGCAGGTGGGTGGCAGGGACATGGGAGATGCTGGGATGCAGCACCTATGCTGTGTTATAGACACATGGGTATAAGCAACAGAGAATCTTTTAAGCTTTTCCAATCTTCTGTGTTTCCATAAATTGTGCATGTTCACATGGGTTGGCACTACTTTTCTATGAGCTGCAATCATTGAGCTGACTGTTGATTACAGCCTGATTTCTCAGATTTGACTACACTATCAAGGCCCACAACATCCTGGAAAAGTACTTTTTTACATTAGTATTGAGAATACCATGATAACTCTATATTGTTATTGTGCAAGTAATCTTGCTAGGAACTTTTTTCTGTTTTTTTCTAGTGCAATATGTGGGAGCCAAAGTGTTTCTAGGCTTCTGACTGATTTACACTTTGAAAAGGTGTTGCTGCTATTGGCCCATGTGCTATTGTGATTTTTTCAGCCTTTTTCTATATTGCTATAAATGAAATCTGTTTGTGCTGTGCTGCACTATATGTCTTTCCACTGCCTTTATGTGCTACTGCCACTTCATCATTGCATACATCTTCAGTCTCCTACACCGAGTTCCTTTGGTGCGCTGAATTGTTACAGATGGGGAATTGCTGCAGTGGCTTGGTTAACCTCTCCCTTGGGATTCCCCTTGAAAAACGACTAACCTTGTCAAAAAAGTTAATACGGCCATCTACATGAGTTAAGCAACTTCTTTTAATATTATGTGATGTCTTTTTAGCTAATATGTATTCTTTATTCCCCCAAAATCTGAGAGGAGGCATAACATGAGCACTGCATCAATGTACATGTGCAGATGTCTACATACAGCTATGTACACCGAGTAAAGGATTTAATTTCAATATAGCCAAAGCAGCAGAAAATAGCACAAAACTTTACTCTGTTATAGCATATTTTTTTACTGAATAATATATTGTATATATCCAGTCTAGGTTGGACCCAAAAGATACTCTGAGATGGGCTGACGTTCAGCTAGGATTTGAATAAATTGTTGAAGTCCACAGTGTGACAACTAGGCTTCAGTAAGAGAAATAAAATTGTAATATCTTAGGAACAAGAATCCATTAGATGATAATACGGTAGAAGGGATGCAAATAGTCATTGAGAAAGGCAGAAATTTTTGGGATAACTGCATTTCCATCATTCACTCCAATGGAGCTCAGGAAGTTTACAATGTAACTTCCAATGGGTGGAGCTAAGCCTTTTCACATAATCAAATTATGTCCTCACATTTCAAACAAATATTCATATTTCTGGAATCATAGGGGTTATGAAAGAAGTGTAAATGGCAAACTTTTCAGCACAAACTATTTTTATAGTGGTAGTATTCTTTAGGTTGTAGGTTTTAAACTGAATTTTATAAGTCACAGTAAACACAGTCACTATTACATCTGTAATATTTTGTAAACAACTTACAGTATCTCAGCAACCACTCAAGTTACACACATACTGTCAGCAGCATTTTATTCATCTAGCTGAGAGCATTCATATGAGGCTAAAGAGTTCGTCTGTGTTACTTGGTTGTTCAGCTATTTAGAAAAATATGAAAATTATATTATATCTATATAAATTAATATCACAAAGACAACAGTTAATATCTATTTACCTACACTAGACAGAGGTCAAATATTAATGCAGTTGAGTTTGCCATTGTATAATCTTTACGATTAAATCTTTTAAAACCTTGTACATAGCATGGTTTGGGAATTATTGATGCATATATGAACAAGCAATATTTGATGCCTAGAGGCATCAGTAGGAGTTAACTGCAGATGCACCTGGAGGCGTCACTTGAATGTAATGAGTTAAGTAGAATAGCACTGTATCTGGACTACCATCTTGGATGTTGCATAGCATTTATATGTAGGAAGATCTGGTGTGACTTTCTTCAGATTCACTCAAGAAATTTGTGTTAAAAATTATTATGAGACTGGATAAATGGTAAGTCATTATATATCATCTGAAAAAGTGCGCTAATAACAAAGGAATGTGTAAAATGTGGAATCAGTATAGTTGGTAAGCTTTGAATTCAAGGGGATGAATCCACCAACAAAAGTGAGATTAAAAAAATATGAAGTACAATTTGTGGGTTTTACAGTAAGTAGCAAAAATAGACAGACTGCATGATCTCAGCAGTTCTCATTGGAATCAGACTCTTATGTTTCTGTTTCAGTGAATTAGAAACACTTAAGGTTGGGATTCATAAAGGAACACAGCACTAAAGCCAAGGGGACCTTATTGTGCGAAAAATCTGAGAACTAATTATAGACGTAGGGATAAAATGGGCACTGTCAAGATGTACTATAGCAATAACCCATGCCTGGGTGTGGGTAATGCTGGATTTACCCACGGTTGGTGTGGTTTGGTCACGAGGGTGAAGCCCGAGTGGCCAATTCGCCCTCGTGACCAAACAAAGCCAACCGTGGGTAAATCCAGCATTACCCACACCCAGAAGTGGGTTATTGCTATTCTACAATTACATTATTTAAGAAAAAAAATAATTACTTTTCTTAAATAATGACATTGTATAATGCCTCCTTGCTGTCCTTCTGCAGCTGTCTGGTATTCTTCATCAGTTCTGATGTACTACGCATGTGTATGCCTATGCAGTACATCAGAGCTGTGGGCAAAAGCAACGGAGAAAGGAAGATCTCCGTTGCTTTTTACAAACTGTTTCACTATGTTAAATGGGTTTAGCATAGCGAGACAACTTTGATTTAAAACATGCACGTTGACCAATCAGTGTGCATGTTTTTGAATATTAATGGGGGGTCATTGTATAATTTAGGATAACTGAGGAGTAGTGATACTACAGCATGCATGAGCAATATGAGCAAAGCCATGGCTGCCAGCACTAGACCATGGCACACAGCCAAAGGTACGGCATTACAAAAATGCACTGTACAGGAACCCCAATATGCATGTGTGAGCAACAACATTCCTGACCTGTTCATCATATAAATGGGGAAGAAAGGGGTTATACAGGGGAGTACAGCAAGCAGAGAGAAAAACATAAGGATGAGTGAAAAGCAACCAGGGGAGTACAGCAAGCAGAGAGAAAAACATAAGGATGAGCGAAAAGCAACAGAGACTGAGGACAAAGGGGTATCTTCTTTTGTGGTATAGATGTCATTTTCATAATGAAAAGACAATGGTAGAAAGGAATGGCAATGAGGGCTGCCCTAACGCAGGATAGAAGGAGAAGGGCAGGTAGTGGGTCCAAACAGACAAACATAGAACACAGACATAGACAGACTAACACGAGTATTGAATATGCAAAAGGTGTGGTGCACAGTGGTTGGGCACAAACTGTCAGAGGATAAACAAATGGTAATGGGGTGGCTGGGACAATGAACAAAGAATGGGGCATGACAGAGAAGATAGGAGTAATACCAACATAATGATAGAGTAGGCTGCTGTCATGTCTGACATCCAGCCATGGCTGCTGCTATGGCTGGATGTCAGATGAACAGAGGACAACAACCACAGGCATAGCACACATGCATTGTCAGTTTCATGGTCTGGTTTACTCCTGTTGATCACCTGATGTTCAGGGCCACAGACTGTCTTATGAAGCTACTCCAGAATGCACTCCCAGGTGCCAGTGTGGGCATCCAGCTTCCAACATACTTCAGAAGCCATCGGCCTCCATGCCTGCTGCCATGTCACTACTGTTGACATTTTATTTATTTATTTTACAGTTTGTTTACCAGGATAGTCCACTGGGCTGAGAAGAGCACATTTTCAATGGAGTCCTGCAGAGAAAATCTCCATAAAGACAATTATACAATGTCACAACTCATATGCATTTAAGTGCTACAGTAATACAGATGAAAAAAATAATGATTAAAAAATTATGATCTGCAATAGGAATTACAAAAAGCAAAATATAAGAAAACATTAGTAGATATTTACAAATGCATTTGTTCATACAATGGAGATATAACAGTAGAGGAAGGGAGAGTAATATAGGTATCATATGAGAATTAAGTAGGGTAGGTAGGACAGGTGGAATTTAGTACACAAGCAAAAAAAGGGGATAATTGGAAGACGTAGAGTACAAAGTTAAGAGGTGTAGAGAAAGGTGGATTAGGAGGTGTATTAGCTTAGTGTGAGATATGGGAAGAGAGAGGAAGGGAGAGTGGATTGGAAGGTGTGTTAGCTTAGTGTGAGATATGGGAAGAGAGGGGAAAACAGGGTGTAATACTAGAGGAGTTATGTGGGATGAGAACAGGAACATTCCCAGAGGGATGTGAGATGAGAGTGAAGCATGGTCTTAAAGGTAGAGTGGTTATAGGTGGTATGAATAAGAGATGGTAAGGAGTTCCAGAGGTGTACTACAGAAAATGATAGTAGACGTTTGCCTGGCGGATGGCCAGGCTTGTGCAGTTCAATCAGATTTTGGTTACTGGATCTTAGGAGTTTATCTGGCAGATGCATTTTGAGAGAGGAGGCAAGGGAGGGGCAGAGAGAGGGGCTGAGGATAAGTTTGTGGGCATGAGTGAGTTGAATGTAGGAAAAATGATTGGGCATCTCTAGCCAATTTAGTTTGTGAAGGGCGTTGCAGTGGTGAGTAGAAGATCTGTAGCCATTGGCGAACTTGGCAATTTTGTTATAGCAGGAAGAATGTTTTGTCTTTAGAGAAGAATGTAGGTTAGTAAGAAGTGGGGCAACACATGGGAGGGAAGAAATGAGGTATGTGGTAGAGAGATCAAACTTTGTAGAGGGAGTGAGGTAGTGGTTGTGGTGCTAAAGCATACCAAGTTTCTGGTGGGTTTTCTTAATATTTGTTTATAGAAGGGTATCAAACCTAAACTGCTCGTCAATGAGGAAACCTTGTAGTTTGGCATGGGATACCACCTCGAGAAAGGTATTGTTTTGGCTAGTAATGGAGAACGAGTATTTATCTATGGAAGTGTTTTTAGAAAGAGTAAATGCCATAAGCTTAGTTTTTGATGCATTTAGTGCCAGGTGGTTATCTAACATCCAGTGTTCAGTGGAAATAAAGGCATCCTGGGTTAGTTTTAAGAGAGTGGAGATGGAGGTGGCAGAACAGATGATTGTAGAGTCATCTGCGTATTGTATAAGCTTAGCATTTGGGATAGTCTGGTGGAAGTCATTTATGAACAGTAGTGGACCTAATACTGAGGCCTGGGATACACCTGTAGGAGTATTAAGGAAGGAGGAAGTGGCTGTTTTCCATTTGACTGTGTGTTGCCTGTTAGAAAGGTAACGATTGAACCAGTTGATAGAAGAGAAGGATAGGTTAAGGTTAGAGAGTTTAGATAGAAGAAGGTTATGAGAAATAGTGTCAAAGGCTTTTGATAAGTCCAGAAGGAGGTTAGATACTAGGCAGCCAGAATCACAAACTTAGTTGACGGTTTCAAGGAAGGAGAGGAGAGCAGTGGCTGTGCTATGCCCAGGTCTAAATCCATGTTGTGTGGGGGTAAGAAAGTGGTAGTAGGTGAATACATTTTTCAAGAACTTTTGAGATAGAGGATAAGATAGCAATGGGTCGAAAATTGGAAATACTGTTGTTGTGGCCCCCTTTATGAAGGGGCATGATAAAGGCCTTTTTCCAAAGATGGGGAACATAGACTTCTTGGATTGACCCGTTTATTAGAATGGAGAAAGGGAAAGTGATGGCTTCAGCAGCTATTTTTAGAAAATCGGAAGGTTGTCAGGGGCGTTGGAGCATGGTTTCAAGTTCAGAAGGAGTTTTTTTATGGTAGATGTAGGGATAGGTTTGATAGTGAAGGGTAGGGGTTGTGAGGTGGTAGTGTTTTGGGAATAAGAGATGGGAGAAGATGGAGATGAGGATGACGCATTGTCGGGGAAGGATGATGTTAGCTTGGCTATGGATTCAATGAAGTCAGAATTAAATTGGGTGGCTAAGTCCAGGTCAGAGGCATTTGGATCATGGCAGGGGTTGTCTTTTTTTGCCAGGATTGAGGAGGGAAGTGATACTCTTCCAGAATGTCTTAGGGTTTGTCTTGTGGTTATTTTGGAGTATGAAGAAGTAGGATTTATGGTCAGATGCAATAAGTTTTTTTAACTTTGTTGCGGAGTAGTTTATGTTCACTCAGGGTGATGGGTGTTTTATTTTTCTGGTAGTGTTTCCAGGCTTTGGCTCAGAGATGCGTGATGGTTATGGTTTGTTTGGTTAGCCAAGGGACCACGTTATTTTTTATTCTTTTAGTTTTGGAGGGAGCAAAGGTATTTAAATGATTTAAGAATGTTGTATTGAAGTAGGTAACAGCATTATCTAGGGAGGGAGTTTTAGAGGGGTCCAATCTATGTATTTTAGAGAGTTAGAGAAAGTATCAGGGTTGAAGTTTTTTATGGAGTGCATTGAGATATGAGTATGGGATAGTTGTAAGGAAGAGGGAAGCTGATGGGCAAAAGAGGGAAGGTGATCGCTAAGAGAGTCGAGGAAGGTACCACTATCAGAGATGTAGTGGGGGTGAGAGACCAGAATCCAATCAAGGATACTGCTGGAGGAGTAATCCTTGGAGGATCTGGTGATAGAGTTGATTAGCTGTGAGAAGTTATATAGGTTAAGGTTTAGGGAGTTTGTAGGAGACTGAATGGTGGCCCAGTTAATGTTAACATCCCCAAGGATAATGGCTTCATTACTAATGTTGGAGGAGAACCAGGAGAGAATATCCTCAAGAATGGAGATATTGTCTCCAGGAGGGATGTAGAGAGTGGCTATGCATATATGTTTATTACTATTCATCTGAAGCAGGCCAAGTGTTAGTTTGGCATTGGCAAACTAGGGAATGGGTTTAGTATAGGGAGTAACTGAGAGACAGGATGAGTAGAGGAGAGCAACTCCACCTCCTTTCTTGTGGGTCCTGTCTTTTCTAATTATATAATAGTTGGGGGGAATTACCTCAGAGTCTTTAATATGGGGTTTTAGCCATGTTTCTGAAATGGACACGATGTCTGGCTGATTATGGAGAAGACATGCATGAAAGTTAGGGATTTTGTTACACAGGCTTTGAGCAGTCCATGTAGTTAAAAGAAGGGATTTTCTGGTTGAGGGGGGGAGTAGGTAGGGGTGAATTTGACTTTTGAGGGAAAGAGGGGCTGGGATTAGGATGAATGTCGCCAGAGAGAAGGATGGTAATGAGTTGATGGATGTGAGAAAAGAGGTATTTACAGAGCTTAGTGTCAGGTTTCAGAGTTAGGTAATCTAAACGAAAAGGGTAGATTGGGATTTGAGAAGTGTGCCTGTGGGTAGAGAAAAGTTTGTATGAAAAAAGGAGGGAGTTATTTTAGAAGTAAAGATAGAGGTATGAGAAAGTTGTGGACTGAATGTGTTGTATGGGGTAAGGACATGTAATATGGAAAGGAGGAGAGTGGTTGGTGTTAGGAAGACTCGTGAGAAGGTTAAGGCAAGTTAGGGAGAGAAGAAGAAGTGTTAGTGTTATAAAGGGGACAGGTTTTGTAAGCATACTGGTTAATGAGTTTTTAAGCTATAGATGGAAGATAAAGATGAGTAGAAAGTAAAGTGGACAGTGCAGGTGTTGCTGAAAATTGATAGCTGGAGTGGTGGGAGTTAATAAGTAAGGGAGGGATTGTTGAATGTAATGTGATTAGGGGAGGGGAGAATTGATGTTATTTGGATGTGGGAGTGGTTAAGTGGATATAAGTGTAGACGTAGTGGGGGTGGGTCGGATTTGGGGGCAGGGTAGGGGAGCAGAGTGAGCCCGTAGTTGAACAGAGTAGGTAGAGCCAAGGAGAAAGAAGGAGACCAGAGACAATCAGTGAGATGGAGGAAGACTTGGAGCTGGAGAGCAAGCTCAGAGGTAAGGGGATACAGGAATAAGACACTGGGCCAATACAGAAAGGGGGAGCTGAACAGGGGAGTTACTGGGGTGAAAGTACTGAGACAGGGCTACTATAGGTTAAGTATGGGAATAGTGGATGGATGAGCATTGCCAACTAGTGGCCAAACTATAAATGATCACTAGGATATGCTAGGAACAGGCAGGGGAATGGGATGGAGATTGGGGTGTAGAGAGGGGACTGTAGGCGGCTAGCAAATGCATGTTGAAGCTCTATACTAGGGAGATTTGGCTTAAAATAGTCAACAATAAAATACCACAGTAGAGTTACATACACTCTGTAATTCTTGGGCCTGTATTGTTATAAAGCACAACAATAGTCCCTTTTGGTTGTTCCTTCAAGGGCGAATTGCCAGGATGATTTGTGGAATAGTGGGAAAAATACCTGGGGAAGTAAAAGTGCAGCAATAGCAGGCTGTAATGAAGAAAACAAAAAGAAAATATTAAAGTATCACTATTAGTAGAAGGAGAAAGAAGAATACAACTAAGAAGGTCAGTAGAGTTGATAGTGTATGGTTTTAATGTAAGAGTACATGCATATAGATCAATGGATTCATAGGGAGAAAGTGCAGAAGGATAGAGGTATAGCAGAAAAAAGGATGATGAACAGGTATGGTATACAGTGAAATGCAACAGCAGGTTAAAGTGTTTTGGGACAAAAACCAATGTAGCAGTTACAGCTTGTTAAATATGATACAGAGAAAAATACACGGCATTGCAGGTTTTAAAATACAACATTGGAGTGGTTACAGCTTGGTGAATGTGGCAGTACACATTACAGCTGAATTAAGCATGAGTCTAGTCTAAGCATCTAAACGCTGAAACATTTTACAGTGAGCAACATCAGAACATACAGAGAATCAATAATACAGTGAAACTGAGCACAGACTATAGCTCAAAACTTTTTAGAATAGCTTCGGAAGACAACTAGTACCACAAAAATGATGAGAGTAGCACATAAAGAACCTTTAGCTGGTCAAGCATCTAAACACAGTTATTTTACTGTGTGTGAGTAAGAAAGTGTAGTTTGAATCCTTTAAAATAGCTTCAGATTATTTAACTGTGTGAAAAGGAAGAGTAGCACAATAAAACCACTAGCTGATCAAAGTGTTTAACACTGTTATTTTACTATGTGCCAGGGAGTAAGAAAACTGAGGCTTACAACCTTTAAAGTTACTTCAGCTTATTTTATTGTGTGAAGTAGAAGGCTAGTTGGTCAATGCGTCTAAACGCGGTTATGTTACTGAGTACAAGCGAGTAAGAGACTTTAGCACAAAGCCTTTAAAATAGCTTCAGCCTACACTATATACAACAATAAAAATAGCAGATAAAAGACTAGCTTATGCAGTATTGGAAAAAGCAGATGTATGTACTCATAACATATCTTATCAGGTAGTGTGCAGACTATGCTAAAGGAATAAACTGCAAATACAGCAGAAATACAGTCCGAGCCTAAAAATCTGCTCAGAAAGGTACACAGTTACATAAGTAAGAACATATTGCAACCAAGTGAGTCAGAAACAACATATTACACTGGTATTTTAAGCTAGGTTAGAAGAGGCACTCACCGATGAGCGAAGCCAGCAGCCTACGACAGGACAAGACAGGAATGGGTCAAGGAGTTTTGTTTTCTTCTTTTTTCTTTTTTAAAAATGGTGCCACAGGTAATGGCATCACTATATAGACATTGGGGCGGAATGAGGGTAACAGTGAAGGGGATGGGCAGAAAACAAAGGCAGGAGAGAGTGAGAGACATAACTGAAGGAAGAAAGAAAGAAATGGGGGCGAGGCAGAGGGAAAGTGAAGAGAGAGATAAGGCCAAGGAGAAAGAAGGAGACCAGAGACAATCAGTGAGATGGAGGAAGACCTGGAGCTGGAGAGCAAACTCAGAGGTAAGGGGATACAGGAATAAGACACTGGGCCAATACAGAAAGGGGGAGATAAACAGGGGAGTTACTAGGGTGAAAGTACTGAGACAGGGCTACTATTGGTTAAGTATGGGAATAGGGGGTGGATGAGCACTGCCACCTAGTGGCCAAACTATAAATGACTACTATAACATGCTAGGAACAGGCAGGGGAGCGGGAGGGAGATTGGGGTGTAAAGAGGGGACTGTAGGTGGCTAGCAAACATGTGTCAAAACTCTGTACTAGGGTGATTTGGCTAAAAATAGTTAACAATAAAATACCACAGTAGAGTTACATACATGGTATAATTCTTGGGGCTATATTGTTATAAAGCACAGCAATAGTCCCATTTGGTTGTTCTTTCAAGGGCAAATTGCCAGGATGATTTGTGGAATATTGGGAAAAACTCCTGGTCAACAAATATAAATAAAATAATAAAGTAAATAAATAAAAAAACACCCTGGGAGGTAGAAGCGCAGCAATAGCAGGATGCTGTAATTCTTGGGGCTGTTTTGTTATAAAGCACAGCGATAGTCCTGTTTGGTTGTTCTTTCAAGAGCGAATTGCCAGGATGATTTGCCTGGACATCTCCTGTCCAGCTTCAGAAGATCATGTTCACCCTCCTTGTGAGAGGCATAAGAAGATGGCACCACTGAACAACCATGTCACCTGTAGCAGTAGGAACCATGTCACCTGTAGCAGTAGGGCCTATGTCTCCTGAGAGTTGAACACAGAGTAGCTGTAGTGGTCAGCAAATGCTTATGTACATGTGGCTACATCAATTCCTCTGCCACAACCAGGCTTGCATTTGAGAGATACAGTGGAAAGAAAATACAACACACAGAGCACATGAACAGCACTGCAGTTGCACACAGGAAGGCTAGGTAACACATATACTCTTCACAATCAGAGGAGGCACTCCTGATTTCTACAGCAGCTAACCATATTCTACTTGCACTTTGAAGTACTTGTATAAAAAAGTACGTATTGGTAAGACTAGGTGGTCAGCACATAACATGGTGGATTATAAATGGCATTTAAAAACAGTACATCTCACCTGCATCTCTTGAACCTCTCCTTCCCACTGGTGAAGGCAGGTTAGAGTAGTGCTACCTTAGGTTAGCATTGTGAAGTCTGCACTGTTTTCTTGCATGGGCTGATGCCAGTGGAATGAGACAAAACCTGTACGAGGTCTTAGTAGGCATCAACCATTTGGGACCATCATACCGTACTAGCAGGTTTTCCTTTAAGTTCTTATGCAGGAAGAAAGGGAAAATACTGTTTTTCCTGATTCACAATGCAAGAGCCTTGCAGTTTCCAATGAAGGAAACTGACATGGCCTTTCAGTAGATCTATTCAAGAAGAAATATGGTAGACCCATTTGCAAGGACACACATTAAAGAATCACGTGTTTTACTTTCTGGCATGTGATCTGACACCCTAGTCAAGACTGAAGACATTTCTTCAGCTGTACCCATTAGACTCCTGTAAGATCCAGTAATTCAATCACAGCCCTGTCATAGCATGACTCTAGACATGATATGGTTAGATGGCACCCCACGTTCCATTTGCAGTTATATAGTAGCAGCCAGACCCTGATACTGGAGGATGCAATCCCTGTTGTCCAACAATCTCCCAGTGTACATTGCTACCATATTCATCTGTTCTGGCCTTACCTACATTGTAGAGTTGCAATCAGCTGCCACTCTTTGCCCCTCCATCCACATGATAATGACCATATCCTGCCCATCCCCTATCCAGTGTGGGTTTGGTGACATCTGAAGCACAATGTGGCTCTGTCATTCACTACCTTGCCTAGTCTGAATGTTACAGAATGTTATCTTATTCTGGAATATAGAGATGTACCTACGTCATTTGCTACTCTGAGCAATCCCCCATGTGGTATCTCCTCAACGAAAGATAAGAAAAAAAGCCCCCCCTCCCAAAGTTGTCCAGAAAAAAAGGCTATGTTTCTACATAATAGCACTTTCAAAAACTGTGGCAAAAGTTTGAAAGAGCTTTATTAGCTTCTAGCTACAGCTCCTAATACACACACACACACACACACACACACACACACACACACACACACACACACACACACACACACACACAAAGCAAATTATATGCATTGTTACCGTTAAAATGACTACCAATATTACCACTGAACCAAAGAGATTGTACAACTGCCTTGCAGGGACCAGCTGACACACCCCTCTATGATACCAATCATGTCCCCTTCCCACTTTAGCCCAAGGCAACTCTCCCTTCACAATTCTCTAGCTATGGCTCTGCTGTGATGTCTATGTCATGACACATGCCTATGAACCAGATTAGACATAATGTGAAAACATTACTTAAGAACAGATTCAATTTATATGACAATGATTTAATATTTAGAGATATTTTAGCAAGTTTATAGAGAAATTATAGGTAAATTATGTATAATACAAATAGGAATTGCAATATGAACTGAAAGAACAAAACAGGGCTATGGAATATTTAGAAAGAGAGTCTGTGGAGAGAAACTGATTGAAGTAAGGAAGTGAGTGAAGAAGGGAGAGTAAGATGCTATAAGGCATGAAGAGGTTATTTTTCATATTTAGGGATATAGTTTATCCTGAGGTTGAGTGAGAATAGAACCAGATTTTGGCCAGGAAGTCTTTAATAACGGTTTTAAAGGGCTGGGGGGAGGCTATTGATGTGATGGATACAGGTAGAGAGTTGCAGGCCTTAGAAACATGGTATGAGTACAGACCATGCATAACAAATTTGATAGGTGTATGGACAGAGAGAAGTTATCGTAATGATTGGGAGAATAATTGTGTAGCATGGTATTTAGTGTTGGACAAGCAGATGGATGCTGGATTAGGATGGCAAGAAGCTGCATATATGTTAGCTGATAGGGTACTTCTAACCAATTTAGGTTTTTTAGTGCTATATAGTGGTGGGTTCTGAAAGGGGTATTTGTTGCAGATTTAGCCACTTTATTATAACATTGTTCATGTTTTGATTTTTGTGAGTCCTGGAGGTTAGTAAGGAAGGGAGCAACATAAAGTAGTGAGGGTAGGAGGTAAGTAGTGGCAAGTGTTTTATTTGCATTAGTAATAAAGGTTTTGACTCTCTAAAGCATCCCTAGTTTTTGTGATGAATTTTTAATGCAATTTTGTATATGTAAGTCAAATTTAAGATTATTATCCACTTTCATCCCTGATAGTTTGTTATGAGAAGTTACTTCAATGGTTTTATTATTAAGAGACAGGCTTTTACATTTTCTTTTTTCATGAGAGAGGGATATGAGGGGGGGGGGGTGATTTTTTGGGTTCCTATTGCATGAACAAACTTTTCAAAGTTCGAATGTCATATGGTCGACACCATATGGTCGAACTTTGAAAAGTTCGAAGCTTAAATGCAATGGTGCTCTATGGTGCAGAATGGGAGACTTTCCCTTTTCTGCACTGACATGCGATCTCGGAGTTGGTATATTTAAGTAGGGGGGGTGTGGGGGCACAGCCCCCCTGCTTGGAGCATTAAGGTAAGTTTTTTTTTTTTTTTTTTTATGTTTTATTATATATTCGAAGTTTCAAATTTCGATCATATGTTGTCGAACATATGGGATTCGAAGTGTTCATACTTTGAATATGTAATATAGACCCGATTTTTTTTGGGGGGGGGTTGAATATTAGTTATGAATTACAAAGTCATGCTTCACTGGCTGTTAATGCTTCCTGATTCTGAGTAATTTTTTTTTTTAGATTTGGCAGGTTGTCAGATGTGCATACGAGTGTGGAGTCATTTGCGTACTGTATTGGGGGCCTGTTGTGTGGATGTGTGCAGGGTGTTAGCGAGAATGTTAAAGAGGAAAAGATCAAGGATAGAGCCTTGTTGTACACCAGTAGTGACTATAAAGTATGAAAAGAGGGTGGAGTGTCATTTTACTTACTGATACCTATTGTGCAGGTAGCCTTTGAACCTGTTCATAGAAGGGTGGGCTGAGATAGACCTAGTGAGGACATTTGAAGTAGAAATTTGCTGTGACAAACTGTGTTGAGCACTTTGGACAAGTCTAGAAATAAGGAGGAGACTAGTTTGCCATTATCTCTTACTTTATAAACACTATCAATAAAGGTTGAAATGCAGTGTTAGTACTATGGGAGGGACAGAAGCTGTGTTGTGTGGGGGATGGAAGTTCTTCCTGTAGAAGATACTTCAGCAATTGTTTCTGAATACATTATTTCAAATATTTTGAATGGGGAATAAGATTGTTATAGGTCTAAAGTTAGTTATGTCCGTTAAATGTTGTACTTTGTGTGATTTCTTTCCAAAGAGAGGTTGGTTGTGATAGGTGGGGCCAGGATTAGGGTGAATGCCTCCTAGAAGGAGGATTTTAGTATATTGAGATATTACTGATTCTTGTTTTTGGAGAATATTTTTCCACTTAATTTTATTTTGAGTCGACATGGAGTTAATCAGTGTATATTTGGGGTAAAGGCATGGGCATCATTAAATAAGTTTAGTGCAATATGTGGCATGTTTAGGGAGAGAGTATGGACAGGTGATTGGAACAGAGGTGGAGATATGTTGAGAGCTATTATTGAGTCATGTTAGGATGAGAGAAGGCTCAGTAGTAGTAGAAGTATAGAGAAATAGCATGATTAAGTAAAGGGATTTGTATTTTATTGCTGTTAGGTAGTGAGGAACTAGGAGTCAAGAAAGAAGTAAGAATGCATGCTACCCATATGTATAAGCCAAACTGTTGGTCAGACATGTAACGTGTGTGAATCATGTGAACTGCTAGGGTGGTACATTGACACATTATATATAATGTCCAAGGCATTACAGACCGCACTGCAGTTAAAGATGTGGTAGCCCTTCCTTTTGATGTATGACTGTTCAGCTGGACAAGAACTGGCCTCAGTAACAACATGGGTGCAATCTATGGTACCTAAGACCTCAGGGAAGTGTGTAATCTCACAGAATGACTGACTGTACATTATTGGATATTTCCTCTGGTGTCCTTGCAAACCAAATATTTGTAGAAACGGTTAAATATTTGCAAGTCAGAGGCCTGATGTACCCATTAAGAACTCCTCTGGCTAGGATGATCAATGCTACACATACCTTTGTGTCTCCAGAGACCGGCATGTTCTGCAGAGCCTTTGATTCTGCTTATAGGCAGCACAATTCATTTAGTTCCCATAGATGGCCTGATGAACTCTGAACTGGTTATTAGGGTTACCACCTTTTCAGGTTTTAAAGTAGGACATTGTGTACAGAAAGGTGGGATTATTCAGGGCAACAATACCCACTGGACTTCACTTTTATGTCAACATCAAAGCTCACTTTTGAAGAGTATGTCTTGTTTGTATTATTTCATATCATACTGAGGTGTTTCAGATACACAATTATATAACAACTAGAGGAGCCTCAAAAAATACTTCTTTTTCTTAAAATGTCAAAAAAATTGCAGTTTTTATGTTTTTTTTTTTGCAGGACACAACTGTGAAAATAGGGATTACCCTACATAAAGAGGGATAGACGGTAACCCTATCAGTTATATGATGTTCTGTCATGTGCTGGTATGTGACTCTCTGTCTGTGCTGTCTCCACTGGTCACTTTGTTGGCAGGTACATACACACAATAGTCAGACTGGCCTATCTATTGTGCAGATGGCAATGACATACATTGCCAGCACTTGTTGTGACGGTGCCTACCAATACATGCTGCTGTGTTACTGCTGCTGCTGCTAATGTGACTGCTGTCCGGTACTGCATACATCACAGTATTCACAGCAGGTGAGTACATTTTACTGCACTATTTTCATCTTCTCTCTTTGCATATTCTGTGTTGCTTATTTACATGTCATTTCTTATTTACACATCATTATGCAGTCCTTTGCATGCACTGCACATCATGACATTTCAGTCACTGTATTTCTGTGCAGATGATGGCTTGGATCGTCACACCCTGTGCATGGCGAGGACTGGCACTATATTGTACTGCACATTGTGCTACACATCTATGAACCACAGCCTTAATGTGACTGAGTCTTCATTTCGGTAAAGAAATCTTATTTAAGACCAGTGTTATTGGCATTATTACTTTATCAGGGGTTGGCAGCTTTCTTCTTTTAAAAAAATCCCATCAAAAGTTTATTAGACCTTCATGTTACGTTACTTAGACTTTTCATTTGCTGGTCAGCAGAACTCTATGTGAGAAGTCTGATTTTGCTCTGAAATAACTGTGAACAGCAACAGAATACTGAATACTCTGGTCCTAGGCATAAAGATAAAATAGGTAGTTTACTTCAGTTCTATTTACCTGGTAAATAAAAGAGAAATAATTTACAGGAAGATAAATTGATAGACAGCATGCCTCTCAACCTCTTGGTACAAGAAATCTGGGCAAAATAAAAAAAACAGTGGTGGACAAAGGCCCAACAAGGAATGAAATTTAAATATTTCTCATACACTTAGGTGTTAACATAACAGGTTTTGCATTAGCATGTTTTCTCTGAAGGATATAATGTCTGAAACTCAAATATATGTCATTATTTAGTGACTTCAATCCATAATTATTTGTCTAAAAACCACAAATTTAAGAGGCAGACACCAAAATATGAGGTAAAAGTCTGGACAGTCTGTAAAAATCAGGACAGGTGAGAGGCATGATTGACAAACAGATAGATAGATAGATAGATAGATAGATAGATAGATAGATAGATAGATAGATAGATAGATAGCATTGTTTTGTACACCTTTATTATGTCTCTGCACCTCTTAACCACTACACAGTACTTTTGTATTTATTTCACCAGGCAATAAACAGACTCTGAATCAAGCTGAGTCAGCTAGTCTGGTTATTAAACTGTTTCCTCTTTGACTGAAGTTTGTTTGATTTCTTAAAAACAAAAAAAACTGACAAGATGCTTTCTCTGTTCACAACAAGCCCATTTTCCATGTCTTTCATTTGCCCATATGCTAAAGGAAGTGAAGGAGGTCCCTGTTTTAAAAAAATATTTAAAAGTGATGATTGAAAAGGGAAGTGTAGTCTGCCCTTTTCTCCCTGAAGGGACACATTCCAAAACAGGTGACGTAATGAACTTTAAAGTATCACTCAGACTGGAAAAGCAATCTACTTTTTGCACAGCTGCTGGCAGACAGAAGATGTAGCTCTAATGTAAGATGACAAAGGTGTTTTCCACACAGAACAAGTCGATTTTTCCATTGTATTCATTTGTTCTTAGGTTAAATTTGTATACTTTTAAGATGGAAAAACTAAGCAGGTCAAAACTCCTTCACACTTAACAAGTATGTGTGTCCTGTATTAAAGCATCGAACTGAAAAACAAGTTAAAAGTTTGTAAATCATGCCCCACTATTACCATTGAAAAAGTAAATCAAATGTATTTGATTTTTTAAATGTCATTAGACATTGGACTAAAGAGTTTTTGTCAGTTAAAAGTCTGGAACATGTTGTCTATTCATTTCCTAACCTATTTATGACATGGAGCTCCTCGGTTATGCTCTGAAATAGGAAAGAATACAACTTTTTAAAGTACCTCTCTGACTTAAAAAAGGTGCATAACATAGAGGATTATAATCGGGTTTCCAATCATAACCAAGTTATTTCTTGTTTGCTGTACTACCAGTTAGAAAGACAGAGAGAGTGGAGTGTAGGATATCTAAATGTTTTACATTTGTGGAGGCTGTGATACAATTAGTGCTTCCAGACAATTCTTTGCAATATGTAATGCTAATTTTGAAGGGCAATTGCAGTGTTGCATGCAGTGCAAATGTTTTCAAGTACCTTTCATTATTGTTAAGCTTTAGTTTCACATGGTTCATACTACAACATAAATAGTAGCATTACAGAGCAGTAGCTGGACATACAAACAGCTTTAGAACCTGTAATAGTCTTCCTACTGCTACATTTATTGAGTGGGGCAGCATAGAGTGTATTACAGTTTTTAAAGTGGCTACTGAATCAGATATAAAGAATTAGAATTGGATCTCAGATCATAATCTTGTCATTATGTGCTTGAGATATGGATGCCAAGAAACTCAACTTGAGAGCGAAGCATGAATGGTGAATCTTGGTGAATCGTGGCATCCATATCTATAACACACAGTTAATGGTTACAAACCATGAGGCCCCATCATAATTCTTTGTAGTGTATGGAGCTTTGTCTAATTCATATAATATCAGTTACAGAAAAACAAAGAAACTCAAAGAGTGTTAACTGTTTTTGAAAGCCAATAAAGCACTTAACGAGTGATGTCTCACAGACAGCATGTACATATTATGTTATTTGTTTAACAATTCTTGGGGGGGGGGGCAAAGGAGGAAAGTCAAGGACAGGTTTTAAATACTGGTATAATTTAATTTAAAGAACGTTACAAAACCCTTCTGTGGACAGAGCAAAAATATAAGCAAGATATTCAGAGACAAATGAGAGTGAAGGAAAGTCCCTTGCATGAGGCGTGACAGTAACAGTACTTAAGGAGTGTGTAAGTGTTGTTACACACCCCTAAAAGTGCTGCTACACTACAGATTTGTCCTTTTTCCAGTATTTGAGCACAATTGTTCCATGCACAACTGTTCCAGATTTCAAAGCAGGAGAACACTCCACACTACTACAGTTTCTTTTATTTTCTTTTTTGTCCCCGTTGCTTAGTACATTGGAGCAGTGTCTTTCTTTCTTTCTTTTTATTTTTTCTTTTGTTCTGTCTTGTACTATGAAGAACTGCATGAAAGCAATAATTGTGTTGTCGTTTTCAATGCTGCAAAATCTGTGGCATTCTTGGCTCTCCTACAGTTTCTTTCTCTATATCTGTCTGTTTCTCTCTCTCGCTTTGTAACTAGTACTACATGGAGCAGGTACTACAAGAAAACATTATCATTGCTCTCCAGTCATAAGCAGACTGTTATGTGTTGTCAAATGGATGTCAGAATTCACCTCTCAAGCTTCACGTCATGTTACTTCTCTGTTATGGAAAATTTCTCTCCATCCATTTCTTGAACATATAACAGCTTGTTTATGATCAGAGACCTGATCATAATCATTTATACTTTTATTTAAGTTTTCTTAACAAAGTTAACCCTGCTACACCAGGCCCATTTTCACAGGGGATCGGGAAGAGGAGCCCCCACTTTAACGATAGTGAAAAGTATAATGTAAAAAAAAGAAGTTGCTATATAGAATACAAATGTATAGTGTAGGTTCATAGGTTCTTAGGTAGATACTAGGCTATCGGCCCTAGGGCCTATACAAGCCCAGCCAAAAAGGTACCCTGGCTTTTGCCACCCAAGAAAATTATTTCCTGTGCCCCTGTCAAGCAGCGCCACAGAAGTGATCCCCGGGGTGAATTTCCTATTTCCCATCCAATCATCAAGATTTTTCTTGAAGAGTGCTAATGAGGAGCTTTGTTAGATATAGATAGGTAGTTTATTCCAGAGTATGGGCAGTCTCTGAGATAGGAATCTATCCCTCCAGCATGTTGTATTTATCGTGGTGACAAGGTTGAGGTCCCTAGAGCGTGTAGCTCGGAGGGATTGGGATTTCTTTAAGTGACGCATGTCCAACAGCTCTGGGTTTGACATAGCTTTGTACGTTAGGCAGGAAAATGACATGCAATATAAAGGTCAGTGTAATGCAGGAAAATGACATGCAATATAAAATACAATATATAGCATACAATACAATGCATTAATACTATTTGCAGTATCTAAAATGAAAGGCAAAACTGTTGTGCTAAGTGTCAGGGAGAAAGAGAGAGAGATTAAAATTGTGGAATTAAATCTTAGTGATCAAGTCAGTACAATAACCTAATTAGAGCAGATGGTTAACCTAGTCAGTACAATATAAACTAAAACAAAACAGCACCAAAGCATGGCAATGACCATAAAAACACAGTTTTAATAAAAAGTATACAAGGTAAGTGCTTTCACACAATCAATGTGCTTCATCAGACTATACATCACATAAACTAAGTGAAATAAATAAGAACTATGTCAATTAACAATTCAAACTAACCTATAAGAACACATAACCAATAAAACAGCTACCATTCATTTAAAGAGACCCCTAGCTTTCAAAGCTGGTTTCCAGGCGTCAGTGGTAGAACCTCTATCAAACCAGCTAGGGTGCTCTTTGTGAGGTACTTTTGTGGCCTCTCCATTTGTTGCAGGTGTCTACTGAGGTACATGGCAAATGGGGCATTGTACTTGATGACTGGCCTAATGAGGAAAGAGTAGAGGGAGACAATGACCTCTTTCTTCCTGGATGCAAAACCCTTAGTAATAAGATGTGCCACATAGAAGGACTTTCTGACCACAGTGGCAATGTGGTGGTCAAAAGAGAGATTGCTGTCAGTCTGTGTTTCTAGATCTCTTATGACACATTCTGTGTTCAGTGGACTACCATCAATGTGATAATTCACGGGAACTGGGTTTTTCCCAAAGGGGATGATGACACATTTTTTGGCATTGAGCTTAAGGCCATGGTTCTGACACCAGTCACTGGTCTCAGTGAGGCCTTTCTGTAGGATGTCAACATCACTTGGGGAGTTAATTATGGCTCCCAACTTGCAATCATCTGCAAACTTTGTCAGCCAGAGTCCATTCATGTTGGCCTGGACTTCAGAGAAGTAGATATCAAACAGGAGAGGACCCAGGACTGAACCCTGTGGGACTCCACTTGTGACTGGTTGGCATTCTGACTTGGAGTCAGCTACTTTCACACTGTGGGTTCTATCTGTGAGCCAGTTTGCAACCCACCTAGTGATATAGGGGTTGATGCCTAGCTTAGTGAGTTTTTATATGATTCCTGAGTGGGGAATTGTATCAAAGGCCTTGACCAGATCAAGGTAGGCTGTATGAACCACCTTGCCTTCATCCACAGCTCTGGTGACTGACTCAAAGAAGTCAACCAGGTTGAGCAGGCATGCTCTACCCTTCACAAAACCAAACTGTGTGGGCTCCAGAGTTTGGAGATTCCCTATATCCTTGTTTACTAGATTCATGATGATGCGTTCCATAGCTTTGGATATCAGACTTGTCAGGCTAATGGGGCAATAGTTCCCAGGGTCTGTAGTCACTCCTTTGTGGAGAGGGATGACTGTAGCAGTATGCCATTCAGTATGGACAAACCCTGAGGTGAGACTGTGATTGGACAGGGCAAACAGGTGAGGTGTCAGTTCACTCTGTAGTTCATGTAGAACACAGCCAGGGATATTGCTAGGTCCCATAGAAGCTGCATCCTTGGCCTTGGACAGTGCTGTTTTAACCTGTGCAGCAGTAATACTGGGTGCCTGGCAATCTACTTGTATTGTGACTGGGGTAAAGTTGGCACTGAATCTGTCGGCCAGTATATTGGCAATATCTGTTGGCTCGGTATAGGAGGTGCTATTGCACAAAAGCTCTGAGCAAATCTGGTATTACCATGGAGATTCTTTACATAACTATAGAAGGCCTTGTGGTTGTCTTTGCTATCTGTTGCAATTCTGTTTTCATAGCTAGCTTTAGAGGATTTGATGAGGGATCTCAACTTTTTGTTGAGGCTGATAAGGGAGTTTTTCCAGTCTTGGGACTTTACCTTATTTCACATCAGTTTCCTCCTTCTGTTGTAGAGTTTGTTTATGGCAGAAGACCACCATATTGGCTTCCTTTTTTTGGAGGAGAGCATCTTGGTTCTATTGGGTATGGCGAGATGCATGCGTTTGTGTACGTGTTCGTACAGGGCATTAGTGTATGATTTGGCAGTCGTGCAGCTGTTTTCCAATTGCATGGGTGCCGTGAAGTTAGCCACCTCTGTTTTTAGGAGCCCAAAGTTAGCTTTGGAGAAGTGGTGGTTACCTTTGCGGGGGGGGGGTGGTGGTTTGGAGTGATGTGGATTTCCAAGGTGATTAGTTTTTGGCCGGATCTAACCAGGGAGGAGTTGACTATTGGCATAGAGCAACGGTTGCCCATGTTAGCAATGACCAGGTCAAAGATGTTGCTACCTCTAGTGGGGATAAGAATGAGCTGGTCCAGGGCAATGGAATTAATGAATTCCAGGAAACATTGGGCAAGTGTATTGGTACATGAGTAATTTTCCCAGTTAATGGAGGGGTAGTTGAAGTCACCTAGTATGAGAGTATTAGGTTGGACCTAATATTCTCCAGGGTGCTTAGGAATTTGGAGTGTGAGTCTTGGGTCATGGTTGGGGACCTATAGCAGGCTACGACCTGAATCACTGTCTTACCCAATGTTAGCTGCGCCTGAAGTATCTCTGATGCATTGTTGGGCTACCAGTCTGGATATGTGTGCATCATTTATGAATTTGGAAACACCTTTGGAGCTTCGGTCCAAGTTCTGTGGCTGAAAGGTGTGGAATGAGTTATAGCCTAGTAGTGTAGTAGTGCTTTCTGCTGCCTTGAACCAGGTCTCTGTTACAGCACAAATGTCGATGTTCTCCATTTTAAGGAGTGATTCGAGTGAGTATATTTTGAGATTTAGACTTTTAGCGCTGAGCAGCATGACCCACAGACTGCATTTGTTTGTAGCTGTTGCAGTGGTGATTTGGTCTTTGGAACACCACCTAAAAAAGGCACTATAGGGATGGCAGGAGCTTTCGTCATTATCTGGAAGCCCAGGGGTGACAGATGCAGGCCATCTCTGGCAAAGCATCGAGGTCTGTCAATCGTGTTATCCCAGGCAGACAGATACTAGATCCCCTTAGAATGACACCAGAAACTTAGCCAGTTGTTAAAATCAATAATTTTCTGCTTGTACTGTGGTATCATTCTAGGTGATGGTAGGAGGCTGCTCAGGGCTAGGGTCATACCTGCCTGGGCTACATAATCAGAGAGCTCCTCCATGTTTCTTTTCATGTAGTCCAGGGAGGTGCATCTCTGGTCATTCACACCCACATGTACAATGACAGAGTCATATTTGTACCTGTTGTTGAAGGAACTGAGTGTGTGCATTATGAGGTGGATCCTGGCACCTGACAGACCGCTGACTGTTACTTTCTCCTTATTCAGTCTAGTGTGTGGGACATCAATGCGCCTCACTATCAAGTCACCTATGACTAGTGTGTTGAGCATGCTGTTTTGCTTTAGGGGCTTTGGTTGAGTGGCACACTGTTTAGGAGAGTTATGTATGTCTCCTGATTAGTGTTGTGCTGTGGTGATAGTACATTTATGCCTTGGAGGTCTCTGCTGTTTGGGTAGATTTTTATTGAGAGCCTCCGCAAAGGTGGGTGTGTGATTTGTGTTTTTATTTGAAGGCAGTGCTGGTGTGTGTTCTGGAGGGCTATGTCTTCCATGTGGTGTGGTGCAATTATTGGCCTTTTCCTCTTGACCAGTTATTCCGGTCTTGGCTGGAGAGTGCATGGCTTCCAGTTTGGATATATAAGTGCATCTCTCACAAGTCTGAGTGTTGGGAGGTAAGAGGAGAGGGTTGTCAGTGTACATGAGGCAGTTGCTACATTGCCTCAGGATGCCCAAGCTCACCAGGTTAATAGGAGAAAGCACAGGGAATGGACCTTTAGACATGCCTGGAGGGGTAGGCATTAATAATAAGTACTGGAGCTGTTTCCATGTAGAATGTTTAGTGCTGGTAGCACTTTTGTGTGCTACAATAATTGCTACAAGAAGTTTGGTAAAGTGCTAGACTATTAAGCTAGTAAAAGTGCAGGACAGGAGAGAATTAGCAGATCTAAGGGAAAAATTGAAGAACAGACTTTTTGGCACCTCTCAGAGGTTCCAGGTTTTGCCAACAAAGTTGGAAAATAATGGTTCACCAGCTAAGTTGTTGGATTTAACAGTTTGTACAAGCATTCTGTTAGAAGAGCGGAGTGTTTTTAGGTTACTGTATGGGGTGATTATATTTTTGAGTACAGACATGATTTCTGGCTGATAGAGAACTTTGTAAGCATCTATTAATTGGTAGACGTGGTAATTCTAGCCAGCCTAGGGATATAAGATTAAGACAGTGATGTGTTCTATTTACTGAACCTGTGGCAAATCTGGCAATATTATTATAGCGGTTATTGAGTTTATTGAGGTAAGATTTACTTAAGTTTTTGTAAATAGGAGAGGCATAAAGAAGGGTTGATAGTAAATGTGTACAGGCAATCACAATCCTCACAGATGGGGTTAGGAATGGCTTAATCTTATATAAACAACAGAATTGCAAAGTGTAGGAATCCTCTGTCTTAATAGAACACTAATGTTACCAGCCATCAAGGCAGACATTGGGAATACCATCTCACACACAGTACAGACTCCAGAGATTCAAATGTAGGACTCCAGCACATAAACTGTGTTACTGCAGTCAGTCTTTGGTCTGCACTCCACAGGAATTGGAATGCTACTAGTATCCTGTGTGGTGGTATGTAGGTCAGCACCAGTGTCCCCTAAACCTGTGGCAGTAAAACAAGGTAGGTTACATACATGATGTTCAGCTCCAACGTCTACACCTAACAGCAGATCTTCTGGCCTAGGTGGAAGAGGTACCTATTCATGCGGTCATCAGGGACTGCAGCCTTCTTGAAATTCCTCATTACAAAATTGTGGAGATAAGAACATCCCAGTTCTTTGACTATGGGCATTATAGATGAGTAAATATGTAATTATATGCAGTTTTTACCTTTCAAGACATTAGAAGGAATAACAATGGCACATCTCTGATATTAGCCCTGCCACCTCTGCATTCATAGATGCTAAAAAGCTGTCTGTATGCATCAACCCATATGGGAAAGGTCTCTCCCATCAACTACATAGGACTGCTCGCCAGACAACTGATGTTGTCTGAAGGCATCAGGAAGCATATATCATTCGTGCCTCCATATACCCCACAGTGCCTCAGTTTAAACGTCCCAGTTCTCTGCTGCATGTTCTTCTGGGTAATATCAATTGGGTCTATATTAGGTCACCGAACACTTAAAAAAGCAAATGGTGATTAATCGACTCTATGTAAGTGAAAGCTTACAATTTCGAACTGTCAGAACAGCGATTTTTTTCCTAGGGAAAAAAAAATTGCTGTTCCAACAACAAAAAAAAAAATAAATAAAACACTTTAAACATTACATTAAGTGGGGGGCTTCACCCCCCACCCCCACTAAAATATACCAACTCCGAGACTGCATTACAGTGCTGAAAACGGCAAAGTAATGAAGCGGCCAAGCTGCTTTGATATTTTGCCATTTTAGGCTTTTGTGTTCTACCAAGACGCATTCGAAAGAATGCGTCTTCGGTCTTCTAATAGGGAACCTATCAATTAGTGTGTTGAAGATATTCTTCCCTAGACCCTGGCCCTTTCACCTTGTCCCGCATATTTACTACTGTAATTTCTTTTTATGGGGAAAGGTGGTCTACTGATTCCACATTATAGTCTTACACACATTCTTGTAGAGTGATGGCTGGCATATCTTTTACCATATTCACATCCTCTTAAAACTGATAATACTATTCTGGCCATCTCTACTTCCTCTGTTCTTGGAAGATGGTGATGAGCTGTGGATATCAGAAGATCCACATCAGCTTTTGTTTCCAGGGTTATTACCCACCCCCTACATTATCTTTTGTGTTTTTTAACACATCCCGAGTAGGACTTGCCACTTAATGGTCCATTCCCTGTGTACAAGCATTTCCTTGTTGCCCTGGGACAGAACTGATTGCGCACACCATTCCCACAGTTCACAGTTGCACATCCATGGTTTCACTGTCATTCTGTATATTTGCATAGCTGAAGTATGACACCTACCACAGCCACACATTATGTGTGTGTATGTGTGTGCAGGGGGGGCTGTATAATGTCATGTTCCACAATGTGTAACTGCCTGCAGAAGTGGGCAGGGTGGCTGACACAAAAAACAGCCAAGCACTCAGTATTTGCTGCTATGTCCAGCTGCTTCTTCAGCCACTATGCTCTATGAGCAGTTATGCTGACCCTATTCCACCATCTCTGACGTGAGCCTGAGTGACCCTTAGTACAATCAGAGCAAACATACACAAGATATGATGCAGTTGTCTATCTGTCATTAATTAAAACATATTTAAAGAGGCTGAGCGTGAAGTAACAAGTGTACAATTAGAGAGAAACAGATTCGCTTAGGAAAAACACAAAACTGTACAAGGTACTCACAGTACAGACATAAAGTTAGGAAAATTATAAATATGGCACATGTGGGGAAATACTGTTTGAAAATAATTTAGTACATTGTTTGGTAGCTGGTATAGTTGAGTCATTAAGATTAATTACATAATTTGCAAGCACGTTAAGTAAAATGTGAAGTAATTTAAATTATACCACACAAGCCACAACTATCTGATAATGAAAGTGTTTCCATGATGTTTTCAGTATTTTTGTGAAGATCAGTGTGACCTTATATAAATGGGTAGGAAGTAGCAGGTAGATGGCATAGGTGTCCTATCTCATGTTTTACAGGATATTTTATTTTCATTCAACGAGTATTGATTAATAGCTAGGTGGCTAACTCTGCCTAAGAAGATGTGTGTGTAGTAGTTTCTATGTGTAGATAAGGTACAGAGCTTGAATTTTGTTTTTTAAAGGCATTCAATTTGACTCTTTCAATATTTAGTAGTGGTACATACAAGCTGATTGGATGCCTGTAAATGTTGCTCTTTTGTAGGCATTTTTGATACTGGTGAATACATTTTTTAGAATACCAGTTTGAAGTAAAATTAATTTTTATGTGATAAAGGGCTCAACATTTTTAACATCTTTTTAGTAATACACACATGTTCCTGAAAGTTTATGTCATCATCTTTAGGTAACCCAAGATATGTCCAGCTTTTTTCCCTCCTCCTCCAAGACCTCACATGATGACCCTTCTGCCTGGGTCTATATTACGAATGCGAAAAACCGTATGAATACGTCGACCTGTATTGCGCAAAGTACAGAAATGCCAAACGTACAAAACCGCAAATTCCGAAATGTCGATTTGTTTTGGTTGGCCCATCTGCGGTATAGCTCTGTAAAGTAAGTGTGCGATAGATAGGACTTTAGTGTTAGGATTTGGGTTAAGGCAAGTGTATGGATAGGTAATGCATGTAAGGTTTAGTGTAGTGTTAGAAGTAGGGTTATTTTAAGTGTATGTATGTGTATTGTTTATTTTGTTTGGGTGTATGTCTGTAGGGGAAGTGTGTGGTAGTTACGGACCTTAGGGTTAGGGAGGGGTTAAGGATAGTGCATAGACAGTTGTGTATGTGGGGTTTAGTGTAGTGTTGGAGGTAGGGTTTTGTTAAATGTATGGATGTAGATTATTTATTTTGTTTGGGTGTATGTGTGTAGGGGATGTGTGCGGTAGTTATGGACCTTAGGGTTAGGGAGGGGTTAAGGATAGTGCATAGTTAGTTCTGTATGTGGGGTTTAGTGTAGGGTTAGAGATAGGGTTTTGGTGCATTACCTTAGGTTAGAAGTAGGGTTTAGTTGGTGTATGTGTGTGGTTTATTTATTTTCTTTGGGTAGGTAGTATGTAGCGGGTGGTGGGGTTGGCCGACTATGACAGTTCAATATTTTTTTTTCGCGGTTTAGTGCATTCAGGATTTTCGCGGTTCGCAGTATAGGTGTCAACGTTTAGGTATTCAGGAATAGGGTTTTTCGCTCTGGTAATATAGACCCATTTTGCCTATATCTAGTCAGACTATTCATTTTACAAGGGTTGGAATTTGGCATTCCCAGGCTAGGCAAGGGTCCTATGACCCACTCATTTCTGCCTGGAAATCTGTATTGGCATAACTGTTCCACCAGTGGGAAGAGTTGGATGGTAGGGATTGGGACACTTTGCTGCTTCTGTGGGGCAATGACCCTCTTTGGGTGGAGCTCCCCATTCCTTTGGGTAACTCATTGAGGTCTACTGCATGTTGCTTTCTGGGGGGTCCAAACTCAGACCCCCTAAGCTTATGCATTTACACAATAGCATTGCATGTTTCCTAGGCCTCTGCATCATGGGTGTAACCCTCTAACTCTTCCACAAGATTTTGCCCAAGTGCTGAGCCAGAACTTCCTCCCCCCTCCGAGGGATCATTCATATTTCAGCTGCTGTCCATTGTTGTCTGAGTCTGCAGCTGATTCTTGAAGAATTGTTGAATAAGAGATGAGAAATAGTCTGGAAAGTTATTTGCTGTATACTGTAAATAAATTAGGCATGATTAGTGATCCCTGGCATATAATTTTTTAATGAGAAGTTTGTTGATAATATTCCAAAAGCTGGCTGGCTTCTTCAGGTTTTTGTCTTGTAGCAGAGAAATCATTTTGTTTTGTCTGTCTAAAAAGTGTTGGCATTTATTTCTTCAAGCTCTATATTTGTTGAGTGATCTGCCGTCTCCATAGACATTTCCTTTACTACAAGCAGCAGTCATACTGTCCACTTATGCACTTACTGATTTGTTAATTCAGGAGAAAGCGTTGATCTGTACATTTACTTTTTTGGATGGTGCACATCTGTTTAAGATATCCATGAAAATTGAGCTACACATCTGAAGAGCTGAGTCAGTGGTGTTTGTCTGCACAAGGCAATACCAGTTTAGTACATCTAACCCTCATCTAATAATATCCAGAGTAGCAGTTGTTTTATACTTCTTATATAGACTGTTTTAGGTAGAGATTATGCATGTGTCAGCAGACAGCATAGGGATGCTGGTGGTCAATCAGGTGGCTTGCTAGTATTCTTCTGGCAATAAGTTTGGGATGTTTATGTTGATTACACCTGTGTTTTGATCCATCCTTGTTTGAGTTGTGTTGATCCAGGCATTAAATAATCTTTTGTGAGCAAGAATCCTGTACAGTGACCATGGAACCAGGTCAAGGTTTAATTAAAATGTTTGAGATGCAAGTATTTATCCTCCATAACATTGTTTGTATGTTCCAATCAGCATGCTACAACTATAGTTTTCTTTTGAGAATACAACCTTAAGCCCTAACTATGGCCCAGCTGATTTGGGTTCAGGTAGTGGCTCAGGCAAATGATGGAGTGGCAGGGAAGGAAAGGCCGTGCCTGTCCTAGGTGGGAGGGTGCTCACTGATATGCACCTTAAGGTGAAATATTGTTTAAAAAGGGATGTTGTGCTCAGATGTAATCAATGAGTGTGGGGTGGTGTTGAGAAAAGGAAGTGGGTTGGGCATAAACAAAAAAATCCATTCCCCTGGATGGAAGCACAGACAATCTGGGCCCCCTAGACACCCTAGGATCAACATCCTTCCCCAGGAAAATCAGAGTAAGTACAGGGAGTGTAGCAAAATAAATGGTAGACCTGGCATGGATGTGTGGTATTGCGGCTAGGCAAGTAATGATAATGTCAGAGGGGACCAAAACAAAAAAGAATGCATTCTTATATGTTTCTCTAGCCTTCTACTCTTACACTTTGTATTACAAGTCTGAATCCCTTTCTACTGTGCATCTCTGTTGTCAAAGGTGGCATTTTATTAGATTCTATGTATTCCTTGAAGAAATTATAAGTTGTCCTCATTCCCCTTCCATCACTCACATTTATATGCCTTCCACTGTGAAACATGCATCACTTTTGTCACCCTCCACTATGTCTGTGCTGCCTACATTCTTGAGAAGATTATGTCTCTGAGCTTCACAGAGATATTTTAGTGGAATTTTGGTAACTGTTACATTATTTCTCTGTGCTGGCCTCCCATATCTCACCGCAAACAAGAACAAACATGTCTGCAAGTGTCTGAGGGCCACGAATGCTGACTTTAGTCCTTTACAACATAATTTTGTCTGATACTGCAGAAGGTCTGGAAGGAAAATACATATCAATTTACTTCTAACAAACAAATACACAAGCAGCTGTTTATCCTCCACAGCTGTTCCAACTTAATTCCATCCCTCTAGGGCATCTTCAGATCTAGTTTTGATGGGAATCAGTCTGAGGAGATAAACATTCAGTAACTAAGAATATGGCAAGGGGATCCAGTATTCTCAATGATAAAATAGATTTAGCAAGACTCTTCCTTAACTTCTGGTGGTACCTGTATTTAGAACTAAAATCAGGACCTTCATCTGTTGCTAAGAACTTGATGCCCTTAAAATGGAACTCAGCGCAACTAGTCCATAGCCTGTTTCTGCTGCCATTGACAGTGTTGTGCATCCAAATCACCAAATCATATCCAAATTTCTCTTCTCTTTTGTATTGCACTCACTTTTTGCAGTAAATTCTGACTACCACCTGCTTGTCACTCTGGAACAAACGTGGGTCTTCCTGGAGTGGAGACTGGTACCTTCACTAATTACTACCAAAAAAATCTTGGTGCTGTGAATGAATAGACCATTCTTATTTTTTCAGCAACTTTATTATGATTGCTGTGTATTCGGTAAAGAAATACGATTTTCCACACTGCACATTCTGGCATTCCAGCAGTTACCAGCTTTTCCTCATGTAATTCCTCAGTTATTACCCTCTGCATCTAGTCATTTAATTAACCAGTTTTCTAACTACAAACTTGAGCCCTACCAAGCATTCCTTAATTTCCACTTTAACTCTTGGAAAGTCTGGTGTCATATGGCTTACTGAAGTTCAGATATGCCGCATACACATTTTCCATTGTCCATCTTTGTGGTGATCATGCCAGAGAGCTGGATTAAATATAACTGGGAATCTATTTTGTAAAGCTGCACTATTGGTTAACCGGAAGAAACTCACCCTCCAGGAATTCCAGTCGTCTGTCATATGGATAGTTTCCATAACCTTGACTAAAATAGAGGTAATAAACATAAATCTATATTTTGTAAACCCTTTTGCATGTCCACAACTGTGGAACCATCATTGACCCTTGTAACACCTTTGGTTCTAAATATAGCAGAAAGAGAGAGAGAGAGAGAGGGAAAACAAAAAAAGAAAGAGAGAGAGAGAGAGAGAGAGAGCGAAAGAGAGTGAGACAGATCGGGAGATGTATGGTTCTACCAGATATTCAAACACTGCTACTGTCTACACCTTTCGTAAACTAGGAGGTAATTTGTCAAGATCCTGTGTTCCTTCTGTACTTCCTCCGTAATCACTTTCCCAACTTTTCATATCCCTCCATTTCTACTCCCCTGTATTCCTATGCTTACTTCCTGTTGTTCAAAACAGAATAATGAACAAATAAAGCACCAAAAACTAAATAAAAAACACAAAAGGCAGTCAGCGGACGTATATGTGGCTAAAATAAAAACAATGTACTGAGCAAAAATACACAGAAAATTATCAACACCACTTTTATTAATAAAAACAATAAAATGGTTAGCGCTTTCATTTCACAATATGTGGAACGTCATCAGACAAATTAAATGTACAAATGTCACTTCCTTTATACATTTCCATAAACGTTCATTGGTTAAGGTTAAAAACAAGTCACACTTTAACCATTCAAGTGTTGAAGGGGAACCAACAAGTAATAAACATATACACCTAAATATTACTAGAATGATAGATAGGGGTATATGTAATGGGACATTAAATGCAAGAATGTATATTAATTTAAATGTTAAAAGTATTAAAAATATAAAAATGTAAATATATATTCTCTTTTAATGTAAACTTATAGGCAGGGGTACAATTATCAATTTTATGCAAATACAACCTGCACGTGTATATTTAAACATATTCTAAAAATCTGTATATAAAAAAAATATATTTTTTAAAATAATCATAATTACTTTGTATGCACTAAAATAAGAAGTTATGTACCTACCATAATGTTCCATGTTAGTTGTCTTCTCTCGCCTTCTTTCTTGCTGGATGGGTTCGGCTCCGACTCGGCACTTGCTAAGCTCGAGAGCTAATTTTACCAGCTCGAGGCAACCCTATATCCCATGATGCAAGGCGTGACTACCCCAGATCTCGTTTGGTAGCTATGAAAAAACCCTGCCAGTAACCTTCTTCCCAGAAAGAAAGAAGGAGGACTAAATGTGGAAAGAAAAAACAGCAAATAACCACTAAAGACTAGTGATACTTCTTACTGGAGGTCCATAGAAAGAATGAACAGTACCCAGAGAAGAGTACAATTTCAAAGTCTGTCCAGGCTAGGGGGAAGGAGGGAGGGACGCAAGAAAGAAGGCAAGAGAAGACAACTAACATGGAACGTTATGGTAGGTACATAACTTCTTAATGTTAAGTTGTCAAACTCGCCTTCATTCTTGCTGGATGGGACCGCGTCCCTAGCACCTCTATCCTGGGTGGCTCAATGGAACAGACTCTTGAGAACTGTGGAACCAAACCTAGCCCTGTCCCTGGAGGCCAAGTCCAATTTGTAATGAGAAACAAAGGTGTGAGGAGTAAACCAAGTGGCTGCCGCACAAATGGTGTCAATAGGTAGCCTATCCTGAAATGCTGTGGAAGTGGCTAGGCACCTGGTAGAATGTGTGTTTGGTTTTGAGGGCAGTTGTTTGCCCCTAAGGAGATAAACATGAGAAATGATAGAAGACAGCCATCTCGATAAGGTCACCTTGGAGACAGGAAGACCTTTTCTGTTTTCTGCATAAGAAAGAAACAGTTGATCAGATTTTCAGAATTGTTTAGTTCTGTCTAAATAATATCTGAGTTTGCGATGGACATCCAAACAATGAAGTTTCTGTTCTGCTCTGTCAGAATAATTAGGGAAAAAAACTGGCAAATCAATAGATCGGTTAATATTTGTTTGGGAAGCAACCTTGGGCAAAAAAGATGGATTAGTTCTTAAAGATACTCTATCTTTGTGGAAAACCAAGTATGGGGGACGGACACAGAGAGCGTGAAGTTTAGACACCCTCCTGGCTGAAGTAACAGCAACCAGAAAAATTGTCTTCTAGGAAAGAAACTTTAATGAGCATGTAGAAGCCGGTTCAAAGGGGGGCAGAATCAAGGATGCCAGCATTAAATTCAGGTCCCATTCCGGAGGAGGATCTTTGACTGGAGGTTTCAGCAGAAAGATCCCTCTAAGAAAGGCTTTGCAAAGCTTGTGAGACATTATGTTTTGATCCGCTAAGCCAACATGAAAATTTGAGATTGCTGCCAGCTGAACCTTAACTGTCGGGGAAGAAGAACCTGACTGAAAAATGTCAGCTAGGAAGTCCAAGACTGAATGTATTGGAGCTGTAAAGGGATCTATGTCCCTAGACTTTGCCCAGAAGGAAAAACGCCGCCATTTACTAGCATAAATCCTTCTGGTAGAGGACTTTAGAGAAGCTACTATGATATCTCGCACGGGATTAGAAATCATAGGAAGCCTGGCTAAGGAAGGAAGTGGAGCAACCAAGCAGTGAGGTTGAGAGAATGAATGGCCTGGTGCAGATGACCCGAATGGTGGGTCAGAAGATCTGGAATTGGATCCAGATGCGAAGGCTGAACCAAGAGATGACGATGAATGGATGGAAACCAAATGTGTCGAGGCCAGTAAGGGGCAATGAGAATCAACTTGGCTCTCAAGACGGTAGCTTTCTGAATCACTTAAGGTATCAGCGGAAATGGAGGAAAGGCATAAAGAAGTCCCCGGGGCCAATCCTGGGTTAGAGAGTCTCTGGGGGGATGGCCTGGAAGTGGAAAGAGGGAGAAGAAGTCTGGGCATTTGGTGTTTTGGGGTGTAGCAAAAAGGTCGCAGCAAGGGATGCCCCACTTCTGAAAAATCCCGTCCACTACTGATTGTTTGAGAGACCACTGGTGTGGCATGAGAATAGCTCTGCTCAGTCTGTCCGCTAATAGGTTGGATTTCCCGGGGATATGCGTTGCTATCAGAAACCGATGAGAGGAGATTGCCCATTGCCAAAGTCTGAGAGCTTCTCGACACAGTGGATTGGACTTGGTCCCGCCCTGTTTGTTGATATACCAGACTACGGACATGTTGTCCGTCTGAACTGCAATAGTCCCTAAAGGAAGAAAGTCACTGAAGGCTTGCAACGTTAAAAGCACCGCTCTCATCTCTAGGACATTTATGTGCAGATGGTATTCTATGGGTTGCCAAGTCCCATGGACCATCCTGCCCTGATAATGCCCCCCCCACCCGATCAGAGAGGCATCCGAAGTGACTGTGGCAACCGGAACTGGGGGAACAAACAGTCGGCCCTGATGGAGTTGTGGAGAAGACATCCACCAGGTTAGGTGACTCTTGCAAGATTGCATCACGAAGATCTCGTGGTGCATGGGAAGCTTCTGGAATGACCACTGGGTGAACAACATCCACTGCAGAAGACGCATGTGGAAGCGAGCTAAAGGAAGGAGTACGATGGCCGCAGCCATAAGACCTAGCACCTTCAGGACAAATCTGGCCCTGACCTTTCTGCTGAGTAGTATGATCCGAACATACTTTTGGATGTCCAGAATTCTTTGGTTTGTGAGTCTTGCTGACATCCCGACAGTGTCTAATTCTGCGCCTATAAAGGTAATAGATTGGCAAGGAGACAATGAAGATTTTTCGGAGTTTATAGAGATCCCTAACTGGTTGCAGATGTGAAGAGTGTAGTCCCTGGCCTTGAGAAGTTGATGCCTGGTGGTGGCAGAGAGGAGCCAGTCATCTAGATACGGAAACACCTGGAATCCTTGAAGTCTCAGGTGACCCGTGACCACTGCCATGCATTTGGTAAACACTCTGGGGGCTGTAGTGAGGCCAAAGGGCAGGGCTCTGAATTGAAAATGACTGGTCCCCAGCCGAAAGCGGAGAAACCTTCTGGAGCGCCTGTGAATTTTTATGTGATAGTATGCATCCTGAAGGTCTATTGAGCACATCCAGTTGTCCTTGCTCAAAAAGGGTAGAATGGACTGAAGCGTGACCATCCGGAACCTTGCCTTCTTGACAAACTTGTTTAGTTTGCTGAGGTCTAAAATTGGTCTCTAATCTCCCGTCTTTTTGGGGACCAAAAAGAATCTTGAGTAGATCCCGGATCCTACTTGGTCTGCTGGCACTAGTTGGATGGCTCTTTTTGCTAGGAGCTTTGATATCTCCAGCTTTGCCAATTCCCTTAGACCGGGTGAAACGTCTGGAAGGGATTGATGAGGAATGGGATATCTCTCGAAAGGGATATTGTAACCCTCGAATATGATCGACTGTACCCATTTGTTTTGAGAAAGGGAACGCCAGGCTGTTGGGTACAGCGACAATCTTCCCCCGACTGCCACCAAGGGTGGACAGTCGGGCAACACCTCAGGGATGCTGGAAGGGTTTATCAGAGAGAGGCTCCCTGCTACCCTGATTCTGCGGACCCCCTCTGCCCCTAGGGCGGCGTCTATTGTTATTACCCCCTCTGCCTCTGGGGGTAAACTGACCACGTGTATCCAGCGTGACTCCCTGAGATTTACAAAACCACATTTCCCCCCCCTTCTGACCTTTGGGATAGGGTGTTGAAGGGGTGGAGAAATGGACTCCTACGGCAGAAAGAGTCTTGCCGTCTTGCTCACACCTGGTCAATGTGTCCTTCACTTGAGGCCCGAAAAAAGCCGAACCATCGAAGGGAGTATTAGTGAAGGATGCCTTAAAGGGATCCGCGAAATTACAAAGCCGCATCCAGGACTGACGCCTAAGTGCCACTCCTGTGCCTGTGGCTCTACTCGCCCCATCGGCTGCATAAGAAATGAGCCGCATGGAGGAGTTAGTTATAGAATTTAGGATTCCTAGCTGTGAGGCAATCTTTTCTTGAGCTCCAGCAGCTGACGGATCCTGAACTACCTCACCTAGTTCCTTGAGAATGTCTCTCTGAAGCCAGGTAAAGTGACAGAGATAGTTCAGCGAGCGCATAGCAAAGGTCGCTGAAGAAAACATCCACTTATCATACCAATCCATGGTCCTAGAGTCCTTGTTAGGAGGATGGACAGGTACAGAAGGATCAGCAAGTTCCTTCTTGGTGGCAGCCGCCACCACCATGGCATCAACAGGGACACCCTTGGTAAGAAACTGTTTGTCTGCGGGGGCCGTGATGAATTTAGAAGGCCTCCTGGGGACTGGTTCCACAGAATCCGGGGCCGCCTACGCCTTTTGAGCCACCACTTGCATGAGCGGGTCGAAAGGTGGAGACACCCAGGAGGTGGAGGGTCGAGATCCAAAAACCTCCAGGTATACCAACTCATCCTCGGAGGGGTCAATGGAAGGCCAGTTCCCCCTCTGCTTAAGGAGTTCCAGGATGTCTGAAAAGGAGACATCCTCAGAGGGGGACCGTGGGGAACCCTCCGACTCATCTAAGTCAGTATCTGATGTCGTAGACTCGGGGGAGTCTGTGTGCTTCCTCTTGCACGTCCTCTTACGCGGGGGTTCTCCGGAAGGATCAGGAGAAACCTCGGAAGAGGAAGTTCTTCCCAATGGGGAAACCTGGGGCGATGGATCTCTGGGTCCGGGAGCAAGAGAATGGCAGGAGACATCAACAGGCACCGAAAAGAGAGGCGCTAATGGAATTGACCGTTGACTCAGCTCCAGGGCTAGAACACTCCTCATCACCTCAAAGGCTCCCCTCCCAGGGAGGCCAGAAGATTCCCGCTCCGAAGAGACAGGAATCTCCGGTCCCACTGAAAGAGAAGGCTCCGAGGCCGATGTCGGTGCCGAGCTCACCAATGCCGAAGCTCCAAGAGGGAGAGCGGGGTCGGACAAGGGTCCGATGCCACTCGCCCCCTCGGAGCCGACAAGGGAGACCCGACGACTGGATCCCTCCAAGGAAGGTCTCATGGAGGAAATCGGAGTAGAAGACGACGGAGCCAGCAGGGGAGGTATCGGCTCCGGCGCACCCACGGTCAACGTTCCGAGAAGCTCCGGCTCCGAACTCTGAAGGAGAGTCGGAGGAGGAATTTCAAGGGGATGAGGAATAGCGGTCATCTGCTGAGATGGGCTATGGAGCATTTGGGCCAGTGCCTGTGACTTCAGCAGTGTACTTACCACCCTCTCCAAGTCATGGTCTGACAGCCTGGAAGACCTTGAAGATCGGCTCCGATGGCTCCGCTCCGAAAGTAGAGGAGATCCCGGAGCCGAGCGAATCGACTCCAGGGAAGGGGACCGAGATCTCTTCTTGGAAGGAGCCATCGGAGCCGAAGACCCTTTGGTTCCAGATGGAGCCGACAGGTTATCGGCTCCAGTCCTGGTCAAGGAGACGTCGGCTCTGGCCGGAGCCGACATTGACATAGGTGCAAGTGCATCGGAGCCAGTCGGTGCCGATACCACTACCTCAGAGGTAGAAAGATCGGCTCCAGCCGGAGCCGATCTCAACTCCAAAGGAGTCGGAGCCACCGCTGAAGGCTTAGGAACCACAGCCTGAGCTTTAGGTGGCTTAGAGGGCTTCACCGACCCAGTCTTGGTCGGGGAACCCTCTGGCTTCAACAAGCCACGTAGAATTATCTAGTTTCTATGTTCCTGCAAGACTCTCTGGCTAAAGGAATGACAAATAGCACAGGAGTCCTGCAGGTGTAAATGCCCCAGGCAGTACACACAAGAAGTGTGACCATCTGTCAGAGACATTTTCTGACAGCACGAGTCACACTTCTTGAAGCCCGAGACCTTCACATCTTTTGACATGGTATGCCAAAAACACAAAACACACAGACACACACCAGTCACACAGTTATCTAATGAAAAACAGGGAAAACTGAAAAACACAGACACACTTCCTGACAGAAAATTAATGGGAGGGAGGCTTAAGGCCTGAAGGGAGGAAAACTATCCCTATATAAAGGAGAAAGGGTATATAGGGCAAGTTTGATATATATTAGTTAACACTAACTCTTAGGAAAGGAAATCAGGAAAAAAGGGAATTTTTCTGACTGAACTTTAGTATAAATACTAAAAATTTTACCTGAGCTGGTAAAAGGAGACCTCTTCTCGAAGCGGAAAATGAGATCTGGGGTAGTCACGCCTTGCATCATGGGATATAGGGTTGCCTCGAGCTGGTAAAATTAGCTCTCGAGCTTAGCAAGTGCCGAGTCGGAGCCGAGGATCGGCTCCGAACCCATCCAGCAAGAATGAAGGCGAGTTTGACAACTTAACATCCTTTTTTCTTTCCAATGCCTTTAACTTTAAAATGGGAGAAATGGAACTTCTCTCATTTAAACCTGGCCAGCTATCAGCCTGCAGACGAATCTGCCATTTAAGTTCACTAATCTCTAACATCAGCTGCCATGGTTTCTTATCATCAATGTCAACATGGTCTATAACCATGAAATGGAACAAATGCCCCTCATTACTGCCAACATGCTTTGCTAGGGCATTGTTCATATTGTGTCTATTGATAGCATACTCATGCTCATATATCCTCTGTGGAACCTTTCTCTCTGCCTTTCCAATATAGAAACACGGATATAAGTAACACAGAGCCAGGTAAACCACCACTTTAGAGCCGCAAGTGTATCTATCCTTAAGATAATATGTGGTATTCCTTACAGTAAAACTATTTAACACTTGAATTTTACGACACCATGTACAAGCTCCACACTTAACCATTCCTTGTTTAATTTTTATTTCTCTTCTCTGTTTTGTCCTAAGTAGATCCTTGAAGTTTGGCCCCTTCTTATATACAATCCTCAGTTCTCTGTCTTATATGTTAATCTTCTAAAAGGATTGGCCAATTCTTTTCAAAAATGTTTCTTAACATAAAAGTATCCTGGTTAAATGTCATAACCAATGCTTTTGAAAATTCGGGTGTTATCCTCTCTTTTTCACTTTCAGATCGAGTCAAGGTACTAGCCTCACTAGTCGTCATCTCATGTGGCTGATCTACGAGCAACCGTAACATATCATGGTGGCCCAAAATGGGTTGAAAAAAAACATTCAACCTTTTAATGATAACCTCAGAAATTAATTCATCAACGAGTTTACAAGGGTATGCCCTACTGAGACACATAGAGTGCATGGTGTTACATTTGTCAATGAAGTCCTCATGTGTGGTAACCATTCTGGCCACCCTGGCAAGTTGCCCCTTCACAACCGACCTCTTTTGGTGGAATGGGTGTGAGCTGCTAAAATGCAGGAAGGAATTTGAATATGTTACCTTCTTGAAAATCTTAGCCGCATATCTATTATTGATGGTGTCTTTGAGGAGACAAATGTCAATGTAATTAATAGATTGAGTGCTGGAATTAAAAGTGAACTGGAAAAATGACGTAGTCTCATTAATATATTTCAAGAAGCTATCCAGCTCAATAGGTGGTCCCTTCCATATCATGCATATGTCATCCTGAAATCAAAGGTAAAGCCTGATATGGGAGAAAAATGTGGATTGAAAAACAAATTTTTTCTCCCAATAAGCCACGCCAATGTTGGCGAAGGCTCGACCGCATGGTGAGCCCATGGCTACACTCTTACACTGTAAATAATAGTTGTTGTCAAAGGAGATGTAATTGTTCGTAAGAACCAATTCTAAAAGTTCTACAATAAGCATGCTGATTTCATGGACAAATTTATGTCCCAACAACATCTCACTAACCCACTCTAGATCTGTGTCCTGTGGAATGACAATGTAGAGGTCCTTGATGTCTATGGTAACCAAAATATCATTGACGTCGTAAAGAATTTTATCCACCTGAGCTAAAAAACTCCATGAATTTTTACCGATCTGTGGTTCCTTTTCTATGATTTTCTGCAATTCGTAATCCAGGTACTGAGCACATGCTGACATGATGGAATCCCTACCATCCACAAGTGGTCTCATTGGAGGGTTATCAATGCTCTTATGGATTTTGGGGATACCAAAAAATACTGGTATGCTAGGTGTTATTATGTTTAAATAATTAAACAAGTGGATGTCTATTCTCTTTTCAAGAAACATGTCAACTAGCTGAGAGTGAATCCTCTTGTATGCCCCATTTAACTCATTATGTAAAACTTTCTTATATGTATCAGTGCTTAAAACTTTGTACATTTTATTGTGATACATATCCAAACCCATAATGACCACCCCACCCCCTTGTCAGGTTTCATCACTCTTATTTTTTCATTTTGCAACGCTTCCAAGATAGCTGATTCGCTTTCATTCAAATTATTATTAAAGTGTCTTCTCCTGCCATTATGTAAGTTCTTAATATCTAACTCAAATAATGTCTCATATATAACAAGTTTGGGGTGTAGTGGGGGATTGTAAATAGAGCTGATATTCCACATGTTATCACAAACTCGTTGAGAATTATTTTCATACAGTAAAGCAAAATTTACTTTTCTTAAAAACAACTTCAAATCAATAATTGTAGTTGTAAAATCAAAGGATTTCGTTGGCACAAAGGTCATGCCCTTATTCCAGCACTCAATCTATTAATTACATTGACATTTGTCTCCTCAAAGACACCATCAATAATAGATATGCGGCTAAGATTTTCAGGAAGGTAACATATTCAAATTCCTTCCTGCATTTTAGCAGCTCACACCCATTCCACCAAAAGAGGTCGGTTGTGAAGGGGCAATTTGTCAGGGTGGCCAGAATGGTTACCACACATGAGGACTTCATTGACAAATGTAACACCTTGCACTCTATGTTTCTCAGTAGGGCCTACCCTTGTAAACTCGTTGATGAATTAATTTCTGAGGTTATCATTAAAAGGTTGAATGTTTTTTTTCAACCCATTTTGGGCCACCATGATACGTTACGGTTGCTCGTAGATCAGCCACATGAGATGACGACTAGTGAGGCTAGTACCTTGACTAGACCTGAAAGTGAAAAAGAGAGGGTAACACCCGAATTTTCAAAAGCATTGGTCATGACATTTAACCAGGATACTTTTATGTTAAGAAACATTTTTGAAAAGAATTGGCCAGTCCTATTAGAAGATTCACATATAAGACAGTGAACTGAGGATTGTACATAGGAAGGGGCCAAACTTCAAGGATCTACTTAGGACAAAACAGAGAAGAGAAATAAAAATTAAACAAGGAATGGTTAAGTGTGGAGCTTGTACATGGTGTCATAAAATTCAAGTGTTCAATAGTTTTACTGTAAGGAATACCACATATTATCTTAAGGATAGATACACTTGCGGCTCTAAAGTGGTGGTTTACCTGGCTCTGTGTAACTTATATCTGTGTTTCTATATTGGAAAGGCAGAGAGAAAGGTTTCGCAGTGGATATATGAGCATGAGTATGCTATCAAAAGACACAATATGAACAATGCCCTAGCAAAGCATGTTGGTAGTAATGAGGGGCATTTGTTCCATTTCACGGTTATAGACCATGTTGACATTGACGATAAGAAACCATGGTAGCTGATGTTAGAGATTAGTGAACTTAAATGGCAGATTCGTCTGCAGGCTGATAGCTGGCCAGGTTTAAATGAGAGAAGCTCCATTTCTCCCATTTTAAAGTTAAAGGCATTGGAAAGAAAAAAGGTTTTAGTGCATACAAAGTAATTATGATTATTTTAAAAAATATATAAAATATATTCTTTATATATACAGATGTTTAGAATATGTTTAAATATACATGTGCAGGTTGTATTTGCATAAAATTGATAACTGTACCCCTGCCTATATAGTTTACATTAAAAGAGAATATATTTTTGCATTTTTATATTTTTAATACTTTTAACATTTAAATTAATATACATTCTTGCATTTAATGTCCCATTACATATACCCCCTATCTATCATTCTAGTAATATTTAGGTGTATATGTTTATTACTTGTTGGTTCCCCTTCAGCACTTCAATGGTTAAAGTGTGACTTGTTTTTAACATTAACCAATGAAAGTTTATGGAAATGTATAAAGGAAGTGAGAATTGTCCACATATTGTGAAACGAAAATGCTAACCGTTTTATTGTTTTTATTAATAAAAGTGGTGTTGATAATTTTCTTGGTATTTGTGCTCAGTACATATTTTTTATTTTAGCCACATATACGTCCGCATACAACCTTTTGTGTTTTTCAAAACAGAATAATTCTTCTGCCTAATCGGTAGTATTTTCAGACTTTCTCTTCCCCTTTCCTGTAGGCCCAGTGCTCTACTAGGTCAACGCTAATTAAAGATCTTTGTAATATTCTACTTCTAGGTGAAATGGGTGAAATTAGAAATATGCCATATGTAGCATTAACTCAAAGATATCTTTCTTCTAACCACAGGCAAATTTGCTAAGAATACTTTATATTATCAGAGAAACACAGGAGGCAGGGGCAGAAAAGAAGCCCTAAAAGGTTAAGTAACTTGTGTCATGCTCACAGAAACAATCTGCTTGCACTAGTAAAGGAAGAATTATCCACTGAGGCAAAAAGTCATTTAGAGGGTGTAGTGGTCTCTTAAGATCACTGGGACAGCATGTTAGCAAAAGGTTTAAGGGTAGAGAAGTAGCAATGAGTTCTGCTCATGCTTGAAGCCAGTAAAAACATATAACTGTGCCCTGTATAATATAACCAAGGGAGCAGGTTGGCATAAGGCTAGGCAATATTTTCCCCCTAGTCTGTTAGACATCACTGCATATAGACAGAATAAGACATCAGGGAAGGTTGGGTGATGTAGTGTTGGTATACATAGAGACTAATTATGTAGAAAATCATCTTTCCCAGAAATAGGTGTAACTTTGACCAGATGGGCTCACAGATCTCAGCACCATCAGCATCTGTTCACATCTATTTTCAGAGTCATCAATGAGTGGGGTAGAAAGAAAGCAAAAGTAGAGTACAGAGGACAAATACGAACTGAAATGCAAATACAGTTACTTTAACAATACACTGGAAAACAATATACGCTTGTGTGGCAGACCACTACAGCTTTAGAAGAACTGCTATTCATTTGGGCCTGTAATATCCACAGATGTCTAAGATCACAGTAATAGTATGCATTGGATTTTGCAAACTAAAACCAGAAATACTAGCAAGGCTGCTGAGCTGATTATTTATTTATTTTACAATATTTAGTTCCATTGACAAGGTACTGATTTCTAATAATATGCAGGAATACCTATGTTTAATTTATAAACCACGGCAAAGACAACAGACTTTATTGCATTTATTGCTATGTTTATTGTTGTATTTATTTGTACTTTTTGTTGGATTGGATGTGTTACATTCTAGAAAGAATTTTTTTTTGTACTTTCTTGTTTAGGCAGCAGATGGCAGTATTACAACACAGCTGATGAGGAAAAAAATACTGTAGTTGTTTTAAATGTTATGTAAATTGTTGTGTAAACCAAACGATGACAGCAGAAAAGATCCACACTTACGTAAATTGTAGTGTAAATAGAAAAGACCCACAAACTATGTAATAATTATACTGTATTTACAACACAAGAGACTTAAAACATGGTTGTATGCATGCTTGTGAATAGTTGCTTCATGTGTTGAAATTTTGTTATGGATTGTTTATAATTTTTGAAAATTAAAAAAAATGTATTTGGAAAGAAAATATTCGGTGTGTCAGATCTAGTTATATGAAAAAAGTGATAGTTTTTATGCCCAGCATATTTATTTAATATGCTTATGAACAGGATTATGGATTTAAACACAATGCATGTAATTTCCAAATCTTTCTTATTTGACACATAGAAATCAAATGAATATTCTCAGCATAATGCAGCAAAATACTGGCAAACATTTGATACAGGAATAGGAAATGCAAGAAATGAAACTAAGTTAAAAAGCTGCTCCCCCCATGCAGTACCTGGTACATACAAACCTGCAGTGTGAGTACACTGTTAAAGAGCTTGTAAACAACATTCTAGTTTAATAAGTCACACCAGCTTCATGAGCTTGGTGCTGACCATGTACTACATATGCACTGTAAACATTTTGTTTGTCTTCAGTCTGTATTATATACTATTTTGGTCCTCTTATACTTTACTGAGCAACCTGGGCTGATCTTGCAATTGTTCATATTTGATCAGCACTCTACTCCAATAAACAAATGTAAACAATAAACAAAAATAAATGTGGGAAAACCAATTAGCAGCCAGAAGTCATTTTGGTAGGGTACTAGTACTGTGTTGCTTATCTTGAACCGGAGAACTGTGATCATTTTAGTGCAGCGGTTAGTATGCGTGGGGTCAGTTAACTACAGTAATCTCTCAGTTAAGTGGAACTTATGCAACCGGCACTCTCAAGAATGGCAAAAAAATCGAAGAACTACAGTACAATTTTCATGTATTGCACTTTCTGTCCCCCCCCCCCCCACAGAAACATACCTTACATTTTTAGAGTTTTAAAAAGGAAGATAGGAATAAATTCCCCTCTCTCCCCAACCCGAGAACAAGTCAAACCAAACAAATAGTGTAGGGTACAGTATTAGTTGGGCCTATTTTTAATAGTAGCTCTCAAGCAACTAGAAACTACAGTTATCCAGCATCTACCAATCCTAGGGTTACCACCTGTCCCACTTTGCGAGGGACAGTCCCTCTTTGGGCAGTTGTGTCCTGCAAAAAAATCATAAAAATGGCAAATGTCCTGAGATATCAGGACAAAATGATTTCCTATATTTTATGTACTAGTTGCATAAAACAGTTATTCTGTATCTGAAACACCTAAATGTTATAAGAAACAGAGTAATCAACTAAAATGTTACAAGAATAAGCTTTTACTTAGGCAAAGAATTGAAGTTCTGTCTTTTGTACTGGCCTTGGGTATGTTTCGGCCTGCCAAATCTGACGTATGTACCACAAATGTCCCACTTTGGGCATTTGAAAAGCTGGCAACTATAACCAATCCCCATGAGTGCCAGACTCCTGGTTAATAAGAAGTTATGTACTCGCCATAACGTTCCATCTGAGTAGGTGGCTTCATTTGTCTGCAACCTGTGGGTCTTGGATCCGATATCAGATCCGAGCCGGCAACTTGTTTCATAGCTAATGGATCCGAGCTCCTAGCTCCTCTCCTCACCCATAATCCCCTGCCAACCCTCCATGACTTCAGATCAAGTTTGCCCCTCTATAGATACCCAAAAAGGGTATTCCAATAAAACAACTCACATAGATCCACTGAAGGCCAGGGGGAAAGTGGGGGGGATGGTTGCAGACAAATGAAGCCACCTACTCAGATGGAACGTTATGGTGAGTACATAACTTCTTAATCTGAAGTAGGGACTTCATTTGTCAGCAACCTGTGGGACAGAGTCCCCAGCTACCTGAATCTTGGGTGGCCATCATGGAAGGATATTGCGGAGCACCGCAGAGCCAAAGGATGCTCTCCCACTAGAAATTACGTCCAGTTTGTAGTGGTTAATAAAGGTATGAGATGAGGCCCAAGTGGCTGCCGAACAAATATCATCCAACGGAACTCTAGATTTGAAGGCCGCAGAAGTAGAGATGGAACGAGTGGAATGTGCGCGAACTCCTTCAGGTGCGGATCTCCCAGAAGCTTGGTACGCTAAAAGAATACATTGGGAAATCCAGCGTGACAAGGAGATTTTTGATACTGCTTTCCCCAAATTAAATTTGGCAAAGGAAATGAACAGCTGGTCGGATTGCCTGTGACCAGTGGTTCTATGAGTATAAAAACGCAGCTGCCTATGAACATCTAATGAATGCAGTTTGTACTCTCCTTTATTCTGATATTTAGGAAAGAAGACCGGTAGATTTATGGATTGATTTATATTGGTTTCTGATGCTATTTTGGGAAGGAAGGAGGGAGGGATTGGTCCTGAGGTACACTCTATCTGGATGAAAGATCAAGTAAGGAGGTTTCACAGAAAGAGCTTGAAGCTCTGAAACTCTTTTCGCTGAAGTAATGGCTACAAGGAATGCTGTTTTCCAGGACAAGTATTTGAGATCCACTGAAGCGGCAGGTTCAAATGGTGGAGCAGTCAGGACTTGAAGAACTAGTGAAAGATCCCAAGGGGGTACGGCTTCTTTTATAGGGGGTCTAAGCAAAAAGGTGCCCTTGAGAAAGGTTTTACACAATTTGGCCGACATCAAGGGCCCTGTGTCATGCCCCACATGGTAATGGGAGATGGCAGCCAATTGTACTTTGACAGTTGAGCAACTACCACCTTCCTGAAAAAGTTCAGTTAGGGAGTCTAGTATGGATGGAAGAGGAGCCGTAAAGGGATCTAGATTATGATGCTCCGCCCAGACGGAGAAACGTTTCCATTTACTGCGGTACACTTTCCTGGTGGAAGGTTTATGTGCTGCCACAAGGATGGCTTTGACTGGTGAAGAAATACCGGGAGTCCTAACTAGGAAGGGGAGTCCACGTGCCTCCTCTTGCACTTGTGCTTGCGAGGCACTTCCTCGGGGGGGCTGTCCGAGGAGGTCTCGCCAGCAACATCCTGTTCCAATGGAACAACCTGGGACATCAAAGCAGGCTGTCCCTGTGGCCAGGTGATGGAAGCCTGGCCCAGCAGAGAGTGAGTGCAGGGTGGGGCCGAGACAAGGGCCGGGGGTCCGGATGCTCTCGACAGAGCCCTCTCCACTACATCGAAGGCTGAGGGGGAACCGCTCTCCCTGGGCTCTGAGAGCCAACTCCCACTCGGATCCGATGAAGGGATCGGAGCCGGTGCTGAGACCATCGGATCCGAAGGACCAGTGTGCTCCGACCTGGACGGAGCCGAAGGCACACTGAATCCCTCGGATCCAAAGCGCGGCCCACGGCTACAAGAGGTCAGATCCGACAGACTCGAAGGCAGGGTTGGATCCGAAGTACCAAGTACTGTTGGCGCCGACCCACCCCCGGCTCCGACGCTGCCTGGCTCTGAACGCTCTGAACCCAGGTAGCGGGTTGGAGAAGGAGCAATTGGAGCAAAAAAGGGTGTCGAGCTCCCCCCCGAAGGGGGGGGGGAGGCAAGAGCACTCCCATCTGTAGCTGGGCCTAGATGAACCTTCACATCAGCCGGTCCAAGTCTGCATCAGACATACTGAAAGTTGATCTCGATGAGGCCACCGAGGCAGGCCTGGAATGCCGCCTTGATGACCTCGATGGAGATCGGGCCTCCTCCTCCTTGGGCCCTGGGGAGTAGCAAGGAGATCAGAGCTGAGGAGGAGGAGACCTAGAAGCTGTGGAGGGAGAAGCCCGCTTAGCTGTCGGGGCTGAAGCGGAGGCCTCGGCCCGCCATTTGTGGTGCTTCTCCCTCCGTTTCTCCCTCCTAGCCTCCCTGTCCTCCGGCGCTTTAGCGGGAGTTTGGGGGGGGAGGCAAGAGCACTCCCATCTGCAGCTGGGCCTGG